>NC_068447.1:11043328-11343328 GCF_023373465.1 Oncorhynchus keta
CCTGAGGTGAAAATCTACCCCTGAGCAAGGCAGTAAACTCACTGTTCCCTGTGTGCTGTGGATCTTGTGCCCCCCACCTCTGTGATTCAGAGGGGTTGGGTTAAAATGCAGAAGATGCATTCAGTTGTACAGTAATGAATAAGTAGATTTATGGTTAAGGGCTTGTGAGTAAGCATTTCAGTGTTCTGTTGTATTTGGTGCTTGTGACAAATATGATTTGATGTCCAAAACAATGTGAGAAAAGTTAATTAATTTGAATCATATTTCAGACTCATCCTGGTATCATGATTTCAATGAATAGGAGTCCTGAGTTTGTAAAGAATGCAATCAAGGATAAAGGAAGACAACAATTGACACGAGGGGGAAACAAGTCTAGGCGGAGTAAACTTTTCCCCGGAGTGTTTTTCACAGAGGCAATCGGTTTTCATTTAGAAGTAAGAGGAGGAAAGAAAGGATGAATCCTTTCCATTGTAGAGATATGATCAGGGGCAGGGCATTGACCAAATCAAGTCAAGCATAGCCGACTGGCTGGTACTGCACTCTCCCTTGGTAGCCTGTGGTAGGCTTCAGCGTTCCAGTCTCAGGTTTTCTATCAGCAGGCATCAGCAGGCAACATCAGTCGTAGGCATCCGCTGTAATCTGACATAATGTAATCTGGCATAATGTAATCTGGCATAATGTAATCTGGCATAATGTAATCTGGCATAATGTAATCTGGCATAATGTAATTTGGCATAATGTAATCTGGCATAATGTAATCTGGCATAATGTAATCTGGCATAATGTAATCTGGCATAATGTAATCTGACATAATGTAATCTGGCATAATGTAATCTGACATAATGTAATCTGGCATAATGTAATCTGGCATAATGTAATCTGGCATAATGTAATCTGGCATAATGTAATTTGGCATATTGTAATCTGGCATAATGTAATTTGGCATTATGTAATCTGACATAATGTAATCTGGCATAATGTAATCTAGCATAATGTAATTTGGCATAATGTAATCTGGCATAATGTAATCTGGCATAATGTAATCTGGCATAATGTAATCTGGCATAATGTAATTTGGCATAATGTAATCTGGCATAATGTAATCTGGCATAATGTAATCTGGCATAATGTAATCTGGCATAATGTAATCTGACATAATGTAATCTGGCATAATGTAATCTGACATAATGTAATCTGGCATAATGTAATCTGGCATAATGTAATCTGGCATAATGTAATCTGGCATAATGTAATTTGGCATATTGTAATCTGGCATAATGTAATTTGGCATTATGTAATCTGACATAATGTAATCTGGCATAATGTAATCTAGCATAATGTAATCTGGCATAATGTAATCTGGCATAATGTAATCTGGCATAATGTAATCTGACATAATGTAATCTGGCATATTGTAATCTGGCATAATGTAATCTGGCATAATGTAATCTGGCATAATGTAATCTGGCATTATGTAATCTGGCATAATGTAATCTGACATAATGTAATCTGGCATAATGTAATCTGGCATAATGTAATCTGGCATATTGTAATCTGGCATAATGTAATCTGGCATAATGTAATCTGGCATAATGTAATCTGGCATAATGTAATCTGGCATAATGTAATCTGGCATAATGTAATCTGGCATAATGTAATCTGGCATAATGTAATCTGGCATAATGTAATCTGGCATAATGTAATCTGGCATTATGTAATCTGGCATAATGTAATCTGGCATAATGTAATCTGACATAATGTAATCTGGCATAATGTAATCTGGCATAATGTAATCTGGCATAATGTAATCTGGCATAATGTAATCTAGCATAATGTAATTTGGCATAATGTAATTTGGCATAATGTAATCTAGCATAATGTAATTTGGCATAATGTAATTTGGCATAATGTAATTTGGCATTATGTAATTTGGCATAATGTAATCTGGCATAATGTAATCTGGCATAATGTAATTTGGCATAATGTAATCTGGCATAATGTAATTTGGAAAATCATAATGTTTTGGTACGTATCTAATTGGACCTCTTTTGATGTGTGTGGCCTGTTGCTCCCTACAGTGCCTTCAGAAAGTATTCATACCCCTTGACATTTCCTAACCCTCCACATTCTGTTGTTACAACCTGAATTCAAAATGTTCTCACCCATCTACACACAATACCCCATAATGAAAAACGTGTTTTTAGAAATGTTTGTAAATTTATTGTAAATGAAAGAAATACACAAATATCTCATTTACATAAATATTCACACCCCTGAGTCAATACATGTTAGAATAATTTTGGCAATGATTACAGCTGTGATTCATTCTGGTTGAATCTCTTTGCACACCTGGATTGTACAATACTTGCACATTATTATTATCTAAATTCTTCAAGCTCTGTCAAGTTTGTTGTTGATCATTGCTAGACAGCCATTTTCAAGTCTTGCCATAGATTTCCAAGCCGATTTAAGTGAACACTGTAACTAGGCCACTCTTGAACATTCAATGCTGTCTTGGTAAGCAACTCCAGTGTATATTTGGTCTTGTGTTTTAAGTTATTGTCCTGCTGAAAGGTTAATTTGTCTCCCAGTGTCTGTTGGAAAGCAGATTGAACCAGGTTTTCCTCTAGGATTTTGCATGTGCTTAGCTCTATTCTGTTTTTGTTTTTTTTTCGTTAAAAAAACTCCCTCGTTCTTGCCGGTGACAAGCATACCCATAACATAATGCAGCCACCACCATGCTTGAAAATATGAAGAGTGATACAACATAACGCTTTATATTCAGGACAGGAAGTTCATTTCTTTGCCACATAGTTTTTTTCAGTTTTACTTTAGTGAATTATTCCGAACAGGATGCATGTTTTGGAATATTTTTAATCTGTAATGGTTTACTACTTTTCACTCTGTCATTTAGGTTAGTATTGGGAAGTAACTACAATATTGTTTGATCCATCCTCAGTTTTATCCTATCACAGCCATTACACTCTCTAACTGTTTTAAAGTCACCATTGGCCTCATGATAAAATCCCTGAGAAGTTTCCTTCGTGGTTGAATCTGTGTTTAAAATTCACTGCTCGACTGAGGGACCTTACCGATAATTGTATGTGTGGGGTACAGAGGTGAGGTACCCTTTTTTTTTTAAAGTTTTCGCTTAAAATGAAATACCCAAATCAAACTGCCTGTAGCTCTGGACCTGAAGCAAGGATATGCATATTCTTGATACCATTTGAAAGGAAGCACTTTGAATTTTGTGGAAATGTGAATTTAATGTAGGAGAATATAACACATTATATCTGGTAGAAGATAATACAAACCAAAAAACATGCATTTTTAATATATTTTTTTATCATTTTGAAATGCAAGAGAAAGGTCATACTTTCAGATAGGAGTCGAGGTGTAAGATGTAGATTATGCCCACCAGTTGCAGCAATGTGTGTGTAAAGTTTCATGAATCCAGTGAAGAATTACATTACTGCACAATATTTTGTATCAAGTCTGCCAGGAGTACATAACTATAGAGAACATGCTAAATGCTATGGTAATGAAGCATTTAAGTTTACACACTCCCAGGAATGTCATACATGATGGATCATTAGCTTCCCAATAGAAAAGACACTAACCTTCACACATATAGATGGCCGGGCCAGGTGGGTGTGGAGCCAGAGACAGCAGTGGGGTCAACCTGTAGAACCCAGTTCCTACATTTGAACATAAAGATAGATTTTATCAAACAAAGCTATGCTATATTTTATCTCTGGGACCCTCCGGATGACAAATCAGAGCAAGATGAATGAATGTAAGTACATTATTTACCTTCAGAGGTGAATGTATCAAACCAGTTGCTGTGATAAACATTTTGTTGATGTGCACTCTCCTCAAACAAGAGCATGGCATTTTCTCACGGTAATAGCTACTGTTAATTGGACACTGCAGTTAGATTAACAATAATTGAAGCTTTCTGCCCATGCAAGACATGTCTATGTCCCGGAAAGTTGGCTGTTGTATACCACATAATTCTAGTCACATTAGCGCATGTTAGCAACAACTGTCCCGGGTTAGGGACACCCATCCCATAGAGGTTAAACACCATTACTGCACAAAGGGTGAGTCCATGCAACTTACTATGTGACTTGTTAAGCACATTTTTACTCCTGAACTTATTTGGGCCATAACACAGGGGTTGAATACTTCCTGAAAGCACTGGACCTGTGGGGTTGTTTTTATCTCTCTACTCAATCAGGCCTTAACAGGTATTTATACTGCTGGTTTCCTTCTGTTCTCAGGCTGTGTAGCCGGGTCTGAAGGCTAGGCCAGGACGCTGGTACTCTGTTACAGCTGACAGCTCCTCTCTCTGTGGGCTTCTGTCTGACTCACAACCTCGGTTTTCTCCTTCTCTTTGTTCTTCCCTGGTATTTATAGCACGTACGTATAAATGCAGGTTACAAGTAATGTCATTGTTTTGGTGTTATTTTTATTGCATTACATAATCACAACACTTATCTTGGATATCAATAATCTAATTCTTGGAATCTTTCATTCTTGGGATCGAGCATAAATCATGCTTCCTTAACACCAAGGAGTCTAATTTGTGTCAAACACACCTCAACATGCAATGACTGTCCATGAACTATTATTGAGCATAAAGAAAAATAACAGTCAGTTACAGTAACCCAGAGCAGAGAGATAAAAACAGGTCAGACAAGAAAATAACATCAACCCACAAACCGATGACACGACACAAAACAGACAGACTCTCAGGCAAAACAGGGACACAGTCCACACTAGAGCTGAAGAAACATAATATTTGGTTTGAGTTTCTGACATGTGAGCTGAGAAGAAAATGCCCCAGGAGCACATGAGCATCCCGGAGTACCTAATCACAGAGAGTTCTTTAGGGTTTTATAATAGCAGAGTTCTCTTACTTTCACACTCTGGAATATGACAGAATGGAAACATTGACACACAGAAAACACACAATTCCATATCCACCCATTTCAGTTCCACTAAAACTCTGAGGCAAATAAAAACCAAAACAAGTTTGACAACATGAGGAAACAATGTCGAGGGCTGTGGTCGAATTACCCCTATCCTGACTGACAGTCCCCTCACCCTATCACCAACCACTGTCCAATCCCCTTCCAGCAGAGGCGGGACTGCATCTCCTTCCCCTTCCCGAACCCAGTAGCCTCGGTTTTTCGGATGACTGCCTTGCCTGGTTCACCAATTACTTTGCAGACAGAGTTCAGTGTGTCAAATCCAATTTGTAAGTCACTCTGGATAAGAGCGTCTGCTAAATGACTTAAATGTTAAATGTTAAATCGGAGGGCATGCTGTCCGATCCTCTGGCAGTCTCTATGGGGGTGCCACAGGGTTCAATTCTCGGGCCGACTCTTTTCTCTGTATATATCAATGATGTTGCTCTTGCTGCGGGCGATTCCCTGATCCACCTCTACGCAGACGACACCATTCTATATACTTTCGGGTCGTCATTGGACACTGTGCTATCTAACCTCCAAACGGGCTTCAATGCCATACAACACTCCTTCCGTGGCCTCCAACTGCTCTTAAACTCTAGTAAAACCAAATGCATGCTTTTCAACCGATCGCTGCCTGCACCCGCATGCACGACTAGCATTACCACCCTGGATGGTTCCGACCTTGAATATGTGGACATCTATAAGTACCTAGGTGTCTGGCTAGACTGCAAACTCTCCTTCCAGACTCATATCAAACATCTCCAATCGAAAATAAAATCAAGAGTCGGCTTTCTATTCCGCAACAAAGCCTCCTTCACTCACGCCGCCAAGCTTACCCTAGTAAAACTGACTATCCTACCGATCCTCGACTTCGGCGATGTCATCTACAAAATGGCTTCCAACACTCTACTCAGCAAACTGGATGCAGTTTATCACAGTGCCATCCGTTTTGTCACTAAAGCACCTTATACCACCCACCACTGCGACTTGTATGCTCTAGTCGGCTGGCCCTCGCTACATATTCGTTGCCAGACCCACTGGCTCCAGGTCATCTACAAGTCCATGCTAGGTAAAGCTCCGCCTTATCTCAGGTCACGATGGCAACACCCATCCGTAGCACGCGCTCCAGCAGGTGTATCTCACTGATCATCCCTAAAGCCAACACCTCATTTGGCCGCCTTTCGTTCCAGTACTCTCCTGCCTGTGACTGGAACAAATTGCAAAAATCGCTGAAGTTGGAGACTTTTATCTCCCTCACCAACTTCAAACATCAGCTATCTGAGCAGCTAACCGATCGCTGCAGCTGTACATAGTCTATTGGTAAATAGCCCACCCATTTTCACCTACCTCATCCCCATACTGTTTTTATTTATTTACTTTTCTGCTCTTTTGCACACCAATATCTCTACCTGTACATGACCATCTGATCATTTATCACTCCAGTGTTAATCTGCAAAATTGTAATTATTCGCCTACCTCCTCATGCCTTTTGCACACATTGTATATAGACTCCCCTTTTTTTCTACTGTGTTATTGACTTGTTAATTGTTTACTCCATGTGTAACTCTGTGTTGTCTGTTCACACTGCTATGCTTTATCTTGGCCAGGTCGCAGTTGCAAATGAGAACTTGTTCTCAACTAGCCTACCTGGTTAAATAAAGGTGAAATAAATAAAAAAATCCTTAAATACCCACACCTGTCACTAATCAATGTGGCAGAACCGCTAGTAAGGGTTGGTTGCGTTCCGCGAGGTGATTGGATGCTGAGTTAGAATCAAGCAGCGCATCGAGAAAATTGGGTGAAGACGAATGTTCTGAGTGGACAATAGTAGTCTCGAAAACTGGAACAAAAAGGGAAATTGTCTAAAATTGGAGTGGAGGATATGTGTGTGAATGATAATGAATTGCTTCTTGTTGGGAATCGTTTGTTGAGTAAGGATGCATATGTGGGAAGCCCGTTTGAGGTGTCAAATATTGTGAAGTATGCGGGGAAAGTGGAGTCTGTCAGAGTGACCAGGAGTGGTCTTATTCTGATTGATTGTATTTCTGAAGAACAGAGGAAGATTGCAGTGGGCCTCGAAAGAATCCGGACAACAGAAGTTTTGTGTTTTGAACTTCGGAGTAGAGACACCCATCAAAGCAATCATCTCAGGGGTGACGACAGATGTTCAGGTTGAATACCTGAAGAGAATTCCTGGTGTGGTTGGTGCCCGGCATCTGACCCGCTGGGTGAATGGAGAAAACGAAGAAAGCCTGTTGGTCCTGTTGTTTTTTTATAAAGAGCAAATACCTACAGCATGTGAAGCTTGGTTATGTAAGAGACGCTGTAAGAGCTTTCATCCCCAAACCACTGCAGTGTAAGAATTGTAAAGGATTTGGCCATGTTTCCGTAAGGCGCGACAGAGGGTAGTGGTACAGCCCAGTACATCACTGAGGCCGAGTTCCCTGACATCCAGGACCTCTATACCAGGAGGTGTCAGAGGAAGGCCCCACAAAATTGTCATAGACTCCAGTCACCCAAGTCACAGACTGTTCTCTCTGCTACCACACGTCAAGAAGTACCGGAGAGCAAAGTCTAGGACCAAAAGGCTCCTTAACAGCTTCTACCCCCAAGCCATAAGACTGCTGAACAATTAATCAAATGCCTCCTGGACAATATACATTACCCCCCCCCCTTTGCTGCTACTCTGTGTTTATTATCCATGCATAGTCACTTTACAAATTAACTTGACTAACCTGTACCACTGCACATTGACTCGGTACCGGTACCCCCTGTATATAACCTCCACATTGACTCTGTACCGGTACACCCTGTATATAGCCTCCACATTGACTCGGTACCGGTACCCCCTGTATATAGCCTCCACATTGACTCTGTACCAGTACCCCCTGTATATAACATCCACATTGACTCTGTACCGGTACCTCCTGTATATAACCTCCACATTGACACGGTACTAGTAACCCCTGTATATAGTCTCCACATTGACTCGGTACTGGTACCCCTTGTATATAGCCTCCACATTGACTCTGTACCGGTACCCCCTGTATATAGCCTCCACATTGACTCGGTACCGGTACCCCTGTATATAGCCTCCACATTGACTCTGTACTGGTACCCCCTGTATATAGCCTCCACATTGACTCTGTACCGGTACCCCCTGTATATAGTCTCCACATTGACTCTGTACCGTAACACCCTGTATATAGTCTCCACATTGACTCTGTACTGGTACCCCCTGTATATAACCTCCACATTGACTCTGTACCGTAACACCCTGTATATAGTCTCCACATTGACTCTGTACCGTAACACCCTGTATATAGTCTCCACATTGACTCTGTACCATAACACCCTGTATCTAGTCTTCACATTGACTCTGTACCATAACACCCTGTATATAGTCTCCACATTGACTCTGTACTGGTACCCCCTGTATATAACCTCCACATTGACTCTGTACCGTAACACCCTGTATATAGTCTCCACATTGACTCTGTACCATAACACCCTGTATATAGTCTCCACATTGACTCTGTACCGTAACACCCTGTATATAGTCTCCACATTGACTCTGTACCATAACACCCTGTATATAGTCTCCACATTGACTCTGTACCATAACACCCTGTATATAGTCTCCACATTGACTCTGTACCATAACACCCTGTATATAGTCTCCACATTGACTCTGTACCGTAACACCCTGTATATAGTCTCCACATTGACTCTGTACCGTAACACCCTGTATATAGTCTCCACATTGACTCTGTACCGTAACACCCTGTATATAGTCTCCACATTGACTCTGTACCGTAACACCCTGTATATAGTCTCCACATTGACTCTGTACCGTAACACCCTGTATATAGTCTCCACATTGACTAGGTACTGGTACCCCCTGTAAATAGTCTCCACATTGACTCTGTACTGGTACCCCCTGTATATAGTCTCCACATTGACTCTGTACTGGTACCCCCTGTATATAGTCTCCACATTGACTCTGTACTGGTACCCATTGTATATAGTCTCCACATTGACTCTGTACTGGTACCCCCTGTATATAGTCTCCCCATTGACTCTGTACCGTAACACCCTGTATATAACATCCACATTGACTCTGTACATACATGTCTTGTGTTACTCTTGATTGATTCCATTTTATTTACTTTAGTTTATTTAGTAAATATTTTCTTACCTATTTTTCTTGAACTACATTGTTGTTTAAGGTCTTGTGCGTAAGCATTTCACGGTAAGGTCTACTACACCTGTTGGTTAAAGGTCTTGTGCGTAGGCATTTCACGGTAAGGTCTACTACACCTGTTGCATCCGGCGCATTTGACAAATACAAATTAGATTTGATTTTGATTTGATTCAAGTGTGTTCAGATGAACTGCAGTATACTGAAGAACGGTGTGTAGAAGGACGACAGTGTTGCAATTGTGGTGGGGATCACAATATTGAGTCTATTTTTAGTGTAGATATTGAGTCTATTTTTAGAGTAGATATTGAGTCTATATTTTTAGAGAGGATATTGAGTCTATTTTTAGAGTGGATATCGAGTCTATATTTTAGAGTAAATATTGAGTCTATATTTTTTGAGTAAATATTGAGTCTATATTTTTTGAGTAAATATTGAGTCTGTATTTTTAGAGTAAATATTGAGTCTATATTTTAGAGTGTAGGGGCATCCTGGTCTGTGGTGGCATCCTGGTCTGTGGTGGCATCCTGGTCTGTGGTGGCATCCTGGCCTGTAGGGGCATCCTGGTCTGTGGTGGCATCCTGGTCTGTGGTGGCATCCTGGCCTGTAGGGGCAACCTGGTCTGTGGTGGCATCCTGGTCTGTGGTAGCATCCTGGTCTGTGGTGGCATCCTGGTCTGTGGTGGCATCCTGGCCTGTAGGGGCATCCTGGTCTGTGGTGGCATCCTGGTCTGTGGTGGCATCCTGGTCTGTGGTGGCATCCTGGTCTGTGGTGGCATCCTGGCCTGTAGGGGCATCCTGGTCTGTGGTGGCATCCTGGTCTGTGGTGGCATCCTGGTCTGTGGTGGCATCCTGGTCTGTGGTGGCATCCTGGTCTGTGGTGGCATCCTGGCCTGTAGGGGCATCCTGGTCTGTGGTGGCATCCTGGTCTGTGGTGGCATCCTGGTCTGTGTTGGCATCCTGATCTGTGGTGGCATCCTGGTCTGTGGTGGCATCCTGGTCTGTGGTGTCATCCTGGTCTGTGGTGGCATCCTGGCCTAGATAGTCAGTACCTAGAGGGTGCAGAAGGAAACACCAGTGACTTTTCAACATTCCTGCCTCATTTTAAAGCAATCCATTACTTCTAATTAGATTAAACCTGATTCATTTCCACCACATTTCCTTCGCTGAACCCTTTTAAAAACAAAGAGGGACAGAATGGGGTTTTTGTCCTGTAGATTCATTGGGATAAAGTTAATTAGAACATTGCCCCAGACCCTCCTGTGCCTTCTCCCTGCATTGTGTCCCAGGTGATTAGTCAGAGGCGCAGGACACTCTCCGACATCCGAAGGAAGGCCCCCAAACTCTGAGGCCATGCACAGAATGGCCCCTTTACGCTGCCCTGGCAACGGCCACAATCCTGCAGAGACCAACTCCTCTGGAATACTAAAGACTGAAGAAAAAAGTCCCTGGCAAGTTCAACTGCCGCTTTTTTACTTAGAGACGAATTTGGTTGATTTGGTGCTGAAGTTTTATAGCTCTTAATATTGTCTATTTTTATTGATGTGTGATGTAATATGATGTAATGTAATGGCACGTTATTAAAAATCCATGAGAAACCGTAGGCTAATCTGGTACGGAGCAAAACCACATTCTGCAGGCCCACGAGGCACAGACGTCAATTCAACGTCTATTCCACGTTGGTTCAACGCAATTTCATTTAAATAACGTGGAAATAATGTTGATTCAACCAGCGTGTGCCCAGTGAGGGAGCCACATCCAGTAGAACCGAGGACATTATGCTGCGCCCTCAGGCAAGATGCTTAACCCAACTTGCATCATTACGTAGATAATACGTAAAACTGCAAGCTAGGTGACTTGCCCTGGATAAAAGTCAATGTGCCAAGTACACAAACTAAAGAGACAATGTTGTCGTGGTGCAGCAGACCTTCCTTTAAAGCATCAGTGGAGAAACAGAGGGAATGTTGGTTCATCGTTATCAGGACACATCCCCCTCTCCTCTATGGCACGTTGGTTCATCGTTATCGGGGACACATCCCCCTCTCCTCAATGGCACGTTGGTTCATCATTATCAGGACACATCCTCCTCTCCTCTATGGCACGTTGGTTCATCGTTATCAGGACACATCCTCCTCTCCTCTATGGCACGTTGGTTAATCGTTATCAGGACACATCCTCCTCTCCTCTATGGCACGTTGGTTCATCGTTATCAGGACACATCCTCCTCTCCTCTATGGCACGTTGGTTCATCGTTATCAGGACACATCCTCCTCTCCTCTATGGTACGTTGGTTCATCGTTATCAGGACACATCCCTCTCTCCTCTATGGTACGTTGGTTCATCGTTATCAGGACACATCCTCCTCTCCTCTATGGCACGTTGGTTCATCGTTATCAGGACACATCCTCCTCTCCTCCGGGGCATGTTGGTTCATCGTTATCGGAGACACATCCTCCTCTCCTCTATGGCACGTTGGTTCATCGTTATCAGGGACACATCCTCCTCTTCTCTATGGTACGTTGGTTCATCGTTATCAGGACACATCCTCCTCTCCTCTATGGCACGTTGGTTCATCGTTATCAGGACACATCCCTCTCTCCTCTATGGTACGTTGGTTCATCGTTATCAGGACACATCCTCCTCTCCTCTATGGCACGTTGGTTCATCGTTATCAGGACACATCCTCCTCTCCTCCGGGGCATGTTGGTTCATCGTTATCGGAGACACATCCTCCTCTCCTCTATGGCACGTTGGTTCATCGTTATCAGGGACACATCCTCCTCTTCTCTATGGTATGTTGGTTCATCGTTATCGGGGACACATCCTCCTCTTCTCCGGGGCACGTTGGTTCATCGTTATCAGGACACATCCTCCTCTCCTCTATGGTACGTTGGTTCATCGTTATCAGGACACATCCTCCTCTTCTCTATGGCACGTTGGTTCATCGTTATCAGGACACATCCTCCTCTTCTCTATGGTACGTTGGTTCATCGTTATCAGGGACACATCCTCCTCTTCTCCGGGGCACGTTGGTTCATCGTTATTGGGGACACATCCCCCTCTCCTCTATGGCACGTTGGTTCATCGTTATCAGGACACATCCTCCTCTCCTCTATGGCACGTTGGTTCATCGTTATCAGGACACATCCTCCTCTCCTCCGGGGCACGTTGGTTCATCGTTATCGGGACACATCCCCCTCTCCTCCGGGGCACGTTGGTTCATCGTTATTGAGGACACATCCCCTCTCCTCTATGGCACGTTGGTTCATCGTTATCGGGGACACATCCCCCTCTCCTCTATGGCACGTTGGTTCATCGTTATCAGGACACATCCCCCTCTCCTCATTGGTTCATCATTATCCAGGGACACATCCTCCTCTCCTCTATGGCACGTTGGTTCATCATTATTGGGGACACATCCTCCTCTCCTCTATGGCACGTTGGTTCATCGTTATCAGGACACATCCCCCTCTCCTCATTGGTTCATCATTATCCAGGGACACATCCTCCTCTCCTCATTGGTTTCCCCTGTGAAGCAGCGCCAGGGAAGCGACAACCCCAAAAACAGCACACAGCAGCAGAAGGAAAACTAACACAAACCAGCCTTGGAGTGCCCACGATGGGAATCTGACCCACTTACCCATTTTGCCTCAGGGATTCAATGGAGGGGACGGTGCTGTGCTGCCAGGGCCAGGGAGCCCGTGTCAGCGCACAAGCTCTACAGCAGAGACGAGACAGCCCAGCGAGTCTGGGCATGTAGGGGCCACCATGGCAGCCTGAGTTAAAGCTGCGCCAAGAGATAGGCTGGGCCTCCACTCTCCTTCCACCCACATACATTAGCAGGAGAATGTTCTGTACAGTCTGATAAAACATCCTGATTCCCATGGCTGACTGAGGAAGCAGACTACACTGATGTGTGGAATAAGATCAATAGCCCATACACTGACTACAGAGCCCTCATGTGTTCTGTCTCTGACTATAGACCCCTGGTGGGCTCTGACTCTGACTATAGACCCCTGGTGTGCTCTGACTCTGACTATAGACCCCTGGTGTGCTCTGACTCTGGGATGCTGCCTACACTGACTCCAGACCCCTGGTGTGCTCTGTCTCTGACTATAGACCCCTGGTGGGCTCTGACTCTGACTATAGACCCCTGGTGTGCTCTGACTCTGACTATAGACCCCTGGTGTGCTCTGACTCTGGGATGCTGCCTACACTGACTCCAGACCCCTGGTGTGCTCTGTCTCTGACTATAGACCCCTGGTGGGCTCTGACTCTGACTATAGACCCCTGGTGTGCTCTGACTCTGACTATAGACCCCTGGTGTGCTCTGACTCTGGGATGCTGCCTACACTGACTCCAGACCCCTGGTGTGCTCTGACTCTGACTATAGACCCCTGGTGTGCTCTGACTCTGGGATGCTGCCTACACTGACTCCAGACCCCTGATGTGTTCTGCCTCTGACTATAGACCCCTGGTGGGCTCTGACTCTGACTATAGACCCCTGGTGTGCTCTGACTCTGACTATAGACCCCTGATGTGCTCTGACTCTGACTATAGACCCCTGGTGTGCTCTGACTCTGACTATAGACCCCTGGTGTGCTCTGACTCTGACTATAGACCCCTGGTGTGCTCTGACTCTGGGATGCTGCCTACACTGACTCCAGACCCCTGGTGTGCTCTGACTCTGACTATAGACCCCTGGTGTGCTCTGACTCTGGGATGCTGCCTACACTGACTCCAGACCCCTGATGTGTTCTGCCTCTGACTATAGACCCCTGGTGGGCTCTGACTCTGACTATAGACCCCTGGTGTGCTCTGACTCTGACTATAGACCCCTGATGTGCTCTGACTCTGACTATAGACCCCTGGTGTGCTCTGACTCTGACTATAGACCCCTGGTGTGCTCTGACTCTGACTATAGACCCCTGGTGTGCTCTGACTCTGGGATGCTGCCTACACTGACTCCAGACCCCTGATGTGTTCTGTCTCTGACTATAGACCCCTGGTGTGTTCTGTCTCTGACTATAGAGATCTGATCTGTTCTGTCTCTGACAATAGACCCCTGATGTGTTCTGTCTCTGACTATAGATCCCTGGTGTGCTCTGACTCTGGGATGTTGCCTACACTGACTCCAGACCCCTGATGTATTCTGTCTCTGACTATAGACCCCTGGTGTGCTCTGACTCTGGGATGCTGCCTACACTGACTCCAGACCCCTGATGTGTTCTGTCTCTGACTATAGACCCCCGGTGTGTTCTGTCTCTGACTATAGAGATCTGTTCTGTCTCTGACAATAGACCCCTGATGTGTTCTGACTCTGACAATAGACCCCTGGTGTGTTCTGTCTCTGACTATAGAGATCTGATCTGTTCTGTCTCTGACTATAGACCCCTGGTGTGTTCTGACTCTGACAATAGACCCCTGGTGTGTTCTGTCTCTGACTATAGAGATCTGATCTGTTCTGTCTCTGACAATAGACCCCTGATGTGTTCTGTCTCTGGGATGCTGCCTACCCTGACTACAGAGACCTGATGTGTCCTGTCTCTGGGATGCTGCCTACCCTGACTACAGAGACCTGATGTGTCCTGTCTCTGGGATGCTGCCTACAGTGTTTCTCCATCAGCTTCTCCTAAATGGAGATAGAAAAAAGAAGCCGTGTTAATTTGATGCATGCTGGATATAGTGAACATTACACAATGTGTGATGATGAGGTGTCGTTCTGCCCCTGAACAGGCAGTTAACCCACTGTTCCCCTGAACAGGCAGTTAACCCACTGTTCCCCTGAACAGGCAGTTAACCCACTGTTCCCCTGAACAGGCAGTTAACCCACCGTTCCCCTGAACAGGCAGTTAACCCACTGTTCCCCTGAACAGGCAGTTAACCCACTGTTCCCCTGAACAGGCAGTTAACCCACTGTTCCCCTGAACAGGCAGTTAACCCACTGTTCCCCTGAACAGGCAGTTAACCCACTGTTCCCCTGAACAGGCAGTTAACCCACTGTTCCCCTGAACAGGCAGTTAACCCACTGTTCCCCTGAACAGGCAGTTAACCCACTGTTCCCTGAACAGGCAGTTAACCCACTGTTCCCCTGAACAGGCAGTTAACCCACTGTTCCCCTGAACAGGCAGTTAACCCACTGTTCCCTGAACAGGCAGTTAACCCACTGTTCCCCTGAAAGGCAGTTAACCCACTGTTCCCTGAACAGGCAGTTAACCCACTGTTCCCCTGAACAGGCAGTTAACCCACTGTTCCCCTGAACAGGCAGTTAACCCAAATCCCTGAACAGGCAGTTAACCCAAGGGTTCCCTGAACAGGCAGTTAACCCACTGTTCCCCTGAACAGGCAGTTAACCCACTGTTCCCTGAACAGGCAGTTAACCCACTGTTCCCTGAACAGGCAGTTGGGGTGGACCGTTCCCCTGAACAGGCAGTTAACCCACTGTTCCCTGAACAGGCAGTTAACCCACTGTTCCCTGAACAGGCAGTTAACCCACTGTTCCCCTGAACAGGCAGTTAACCCACTGTTAGGGGCCCTGAACAGGCAGTTAACCCACTGTTCCCTGAACAGGCAGTTAACCCACTGTTCCCCTGAACAGGCAGTTAACCCACCGTTCCCCTGAACAGGCAGTTAACCCACCGCCCCTGAACAGGCAGTTAACCCACTTGGGGGTTCCCTGAACAGGCAGTTAACCCACTGTTCCCTGAACAGGCAGTTAACCCACCGTTCCCCTGAACAGGCAGTTAACCCACTGTTCCCCTGAACAGGCAGTTAACCCACTGTTCCCCTGAACAGGCAGTTAACCCACTGTTCCTCGGCCGTCATTGTAAATAAGAATGTGTTCTTAACTGACTTGCCTGGTAAAATAAAGGTCAAATTAAAAACAATAAATAAAAGATACAGGAAGAGATACATAAATCGAATTGATTTGAATAAAGGTTAAATAAAAAAATTCACGAAAGAAAAGAAGTGATAGACGATAATACAGATGAAAACCAAATAACTGTGTGCAGGTTGGAAACCCAAGGGCTTGTACAGAAATAGGGGCATCGACCGACAATAGGGGCATCGACTTGGGGGTGGGGTGGATGTGTGGCATCGACCGACAATAGGGGCATCGACTTGGGGGTGGGGTGGATGTGGGGCATCGACCGACAATAGGGGCATCGACTTGGGGGTGGGGTGGATGTGTGGCATCGACCGACAATAGGGGCATCGACTTGGGGGTGGGGTGGATGTGTGGCATCGACCGACAATAGGGGCATCGACCGACAATAGGGGCATCGACTTGGGGGTGGGGTGGATGTGTGGCATCGACCGACAATAGGGGCATCGATCGACAATAGGGGCATCGACTTGGGGGTGGGGTGGATGTGTGGCATCGACCGACAATAGGGGCATCGACTTGGGGGTGGGGTGGATGTGTGGCATCGACCGACAATAGGGGCATCGACTTGGGGGTGGGGTGGATGTGTGGCATCGACCGACAATAGGGGCATCGACTTGGGGGTGGGGTGGATGTGGGGCATCGATCGACAGTAGGGGGGCATCGATCGACAATAGGGGCATCGATCGACAATAGGGGCATCGATCGACAATAGGGGCATCGACTTGGGGGTGGGGTGGATGTGGGGCATCGATCGACAATAGGGGCATCGACTTGGGGGTGGGGTGGATGTGTGGCATCGACCGACAATAGGGGCATCGACCGACAATAGGGGCATCGACTTGGGGGTGGGGTGGATGTGTGACATCGACTTGGGGGTGGGGTGGATGTGTGACATCGGACAATAGGGGCATCGATCGACAGTAGGGGCATCGATCGACAATAGGGGCATCGACTTGGGGGTGGGGTGGATGTGGGGCATCGACTTGGGGGTTGGGGGTGGGGTGGATGTGTGACATCGATCGACAATAGGGGCACGATGTGTGGCATCGACAGTAGGGGCATCGATCGACAATAGGGGCATCGACTTGGGGGTGGGGTGGATGTGGGCATCATCGACAATAGGGGCATCGATCGACAATAGTGGCATCGACCGACAATAGGGGCATCGACTTGGGGGTGGTGTGGATGTGGGGCATCGATCGACAGTAGGGGCATCGATCGACAATAGGGGCATCGACTTGGGGGTGGGGTGGATGTGGGGCATCGATCGACAGTAGGGGCATCGCTCGACAATAGGGGCATCGACTTGGGGGTGGGGTGGATGTGGGGCATCGATCGACAGTAGGGGCATCGATCGACAATAGGGGCATCGACTTGGGGGTGGGGTGGATGTGGGGCATCGACCGACAATAGGGGCATCGACTTGGGGGTGGGGTGGATGTGGGGCATCGATCGACAATAGGGGCATCGATCGACAATAGGGGCATCGATCGACAATAGGGGCATCGATGGACAATAGGGGCATCGACCGACAATAGGGGCATCGACTTGGGGGTGGGGTGGATGTGGGGCATCGATCGACAATAGGGGCATCGACTTGGGGGTGGGGTGGATGTGGGGCATCGATCGACAATAGGGGCATCGATCGACAATAGTGGCGTCGACCGACAATAGGGGCATCGACTTGGGGGTGGGGTGGATGTGGGGCATCGATCGACAATAGGGGCATCGATCGACAATAGGGGCATCGACCGACAATAGGGGCATCGACCGACAATAGGGGCATCGACTTGGGGGTGGGGTGGATGTGGGGCATCGATCGACAATAGGGGCATCGACTTGGGGGTGGGGTGGATGTGTGGCATCGACCGACAATAGGGGCATCGACTTGGGGGTGGGGTGGATGTGGGGCATCGATCGACAATAGGGGCATCGACTTGGGGGTGGGATGGATGTGGGGCATCGATCGACAGTAGGGGCATCGATCGACAGTAGGGGCATCGATCGACAATAGGGGCATCGACTTGGGGGTGGGGTGGATGTGTGGCATCGACCGACAATAGGGGCATCGACTTGGGGGTGTGGTGGATGTGGGGCATCGATCGACAATAGGGGCATCGATCGACAATAGGGGCATCGATCGACAATAGGGGCATCGACTTGGGGGTGGGGTGGATGTGGGGCATCGATCGACAATAGGGGCATCGACTTGGGGGTGTGGTGGATGTGGGGCATCGATCGACAATAGGGGCATCGACTTGGGGGTGTGGTGGATGTGGGGCATCGATCGACAATAGGGGCATCGACTTGGGGGTGGGGTGGATGTGGGGCATCGACCGACAATAGGGGCATCGACTTGGGGGTGTAGTGGATGTGGGGCATCGACCGACAATAGGGGCATCGACTTCTGGGGTGTGGTGGATGTGGGGCATCGATCGACAATAGGGGCATCGACTAGGGGTGATCGATGTAGGGGCATCGATCGACAATAGGGGCATCGACTTGGGGTGTAGTGGATGTGTGGCATCGATCGACAATAGGGGCATCGATCGTCAATAGGGGCATCGATCGACAATAGGGGCATCGATCGACAATAGGGGCATCGGTGACAATAGGGGCATCGACCGACAATAGGGGCATCGACTTGGGGGTGGGGTGGATGTGGGGCATCGACCCACAATAGGGGCATCGACTTGGGGGTGGATGTGTGCACCGTCAGGGCATGTACTTAATTTTCATGAATGAATCAAGGGGACATGTGCCGCCCGGTTTGGGGTGTTTGTTTGTGTGTGTTTGTTGGAGGGGTGTTTGTTGGAGGGGTGTTTGTTGGAGGGGTTGTTTGTTGGAGGGGTGTTTGTTGGAGGGGTGTTTGTTGGAGGGGTGTTTGTTGGAGGGGTGTTTGTTGGAGGGGTGTTTGTTGGAGGGGTGTTTGTTGGAGGGGTGTTTGTTGGAGGGGTTGTTTGTTGGAGGGGTGTTTGTTGGAGGGGTGTTTGTTGGAGGGGTGTTTGTTGGAGGGGTGTTTGTTGGAGGGGTGTTTGTTGGAGGGGTGTTTGTTGGAGGGGTGTTTGTTGGAGGGTTGTTTGTTGGAGGGGTTGTTTGTTGGAGGGTTGTTTGTTGGAGGGGTGTTTGTTGGAGGGTGTTTGTTTGGAGGGGTGTTTGTTGGAGGGTTGTTTGTTGGAGGGGTGTTTGTTGGAGGTGTTTGTTGGAGGGGTGTTTGTTGGAGGGGTTGTTTGTTGGAGGGTTGTTTGTTGGAGGGGTGTTTGTTGGAGGGTTGTTTGTTGGAGTAATGGGTGTTTGTTGGAGGGGTGTTTGTTGGAGGGGTGTTTGTTGGAGGGTGTTTGTTTGTGTGTGTTTGTTGGAGGGGTTGTTTGTTGGAGGGTTGTTTGTTGGAGGGTGTTTGTTGGAGGGGTGTTTGTTGGAGGGGTGTTTGTTGGAGGGGTGTTTGTTGGAGGGTGTTTGTTGATATGTTAGGGGTTGTTTGTTGGGGGTTGTTTGTTGGAGGGTGTTTGTTGGAGGGGTGTTTGTTGGAGGGTTGTTTGTTGGAGGGTTGTTTGTTGGAGGGGTGTACATTGTTGGATGTCTGTTTGTTGGAGTCCTCCCACATTATGTTTGTTGGAGGGGTGTTTGTTGGAGGGGTGTTTGTTGGATGGTGGTGTTTGTTGGAGGTAATGTTTGTTGGAGGGGTGTTTGTTGGAGGGGTTGTTTGTTACAGGGTTGTTTGTTGGATGGGTGTTTGTTGGAGGGGGTGTTTGTTGGAGGGTTGTTTGTTGGAGGGTTGTTTGTTGGAGGGGTGTTTGTTGGAGGGGTGTTTGTTGGAGGGTTGTTTGTTGGAGGGTTGTTTGTTGGATGGGTGTTTGTTGTTTGGTAATGAGGGGTTGTTTGTTGGAGGGTTGTTTGTACCATTATGGATGAGGGGTGTTTGTTGGAGGGGTGTTTGTTGGAGGGGTTGTTTGTTGGAGGGTGTTTGTTGGAGGGGTGTTTGTTGGAGGGGTGTTTGTCTGTTATGGTAACATCCTCCCATCTGTTATGGTAATGTCTGGGTGTTTGTTGGAGGGTGTTTGTTACAGGGGTGTTTGTTGTCTGGGTGTTTGTTGGAGGGTTGTTTGTTGTTGTTATTGTCCTCCCATTATGGGGTCTGTTTGTTGAGGGTTGTTTGTTGGAGGGTGTTTGTTGGATGTCCCCTCTGTTTGTTGGACATTGTTTGTTGGAGGGTTGTTTGTTGGAGGGTGTTTGTTGGAGGGTGTTTGTTGGATGGGTGTTTGTTGGAGGGGTTGTTTGTTGGAGGGTTGTTTGTTGGATGGTTATGGTAATTACACTCCCATCTGGTGTTTGTTGGAGGGTTGTTTGTCTAGTTGTTACATGTCCTCATCTGTTATGGTAATGTTTGTTGTAATGAGGGGTGTTTGTTGGATGGGTGTTTGTTGGAGGGTGTTTGTTTGTGTGTGTTTGTTGGATGTTGTTTGTTGGAGGGTTGTTTGTTGGAGGGGTGTTTGTTGGAGGGTGTTTGTTGGAGGGGTGTTTGTTGGAGGGGTTGTTTGTTGGAGGGTTGTTTGTTGGACATCCTCCCACATAATGTCCTGTTTGTTGGAGGGTGTTTGTTGTCTAGGGTGTTTGTTGGATGTCTGTCTGTTGGAGGGGTTGTTTGTTGGAGGGGTGTTTGTTGATGAGGGGTGTTTGTTGGAGGGGTGTTTGTTGGATGGGTGTTTGTTGGAGGGGTGTTTGTTGGATGTTGTTTGTTGGACATGTTTGTTGGATGGGTGTTTGTCTGGAGGGGTAATTTGTCTGGAGGGGTCTTTGTTGGAGGGATGTTTGTTGGAGGGTTGTTTGTTGTTAGGGGTGTTTGTTGGAGGGGTGTTTGTTGGAGGGTTGTTTGTTGGAGGGGTTGTTTGTTATGGTAATGTTTGTTGGATGCCCTTTGTTATGGTAATGTTTTGTTGGATGGGTGTTTGTTGGAGGGGTGTTTGTTGGATGTCTCCCATCTGGATGTTTGTTGGAGGGGTGTTTGTTGGAGTTATGGTAACATTATGTTATGGTGTTTGTTGGAGGGGTGTTTGTTATGGTGTTTGTTGGAGGGGTTGTTTGTTGGATTGGGTGTTTGTTGGAGGGTTGTTTGTTGGAGGGGTGTTTGTTGGATGGGTTGTTTGTTGGATGTGTTTGTTGGAGGGTGTTTGTTGGAGTAATGGGTGTTTGTTGGAGGGGTGTTTGTTGGAGGGTTGTTTGTTGGATGGGTGTTTGTTGGAGGGGTGTTTGTTGGAGGGGGTGTTTGTTGGAGGGGTGTTTGTTGGAGGGTGTTTGTTGGAGGGTTGTTTGTTGGAGGGTGTTTGTTGGAGGGGTGTTTGTCTGGAGGGGTTGTTTGTTGTTATGGTAATGTCTCCCATTACTGTTATGGGTTGTTTGTTGGAGGGGGTGTTTGTCTACCAGTTGTTATGGTAATACAGTTGTTATGGTCTGTGTTTGTTGGAGGGGTGTTTGTTGGACCAGCTGTTATTTGTTGGATGGGTGTTTGTTGGAGGGGTGTTTGTTGGAGGGGTGTTTGTTGGAGGGGTGTTTGTTGGAGGGGTGTTTGTTGGAGGGGTTGTTTGTTGGAGGGTTGTTTGTTGGAGGGGTGTTTGTTGGAGGGGTGTTTGTTGGAGGGTTGTTTGTTGGAGGGTTGTTTATGGAGGGTGTTTGTTGGAGGGGTGTTTGTTGGAGGGGTTGTTTGTTGGAGGGTTGTTTGTTGAGGGGTGTTTGTTGGAGGGTTGTTTGTTGGAGGGTTGTTTGTTGGAGGGTGTTTGTTGGAGGGTGTTTGTTGGAGGGTTGTTTGTTGGATGGGGTGTTTGTTGGAGGGTGTTTGTTGGAGGGTGTTTGTTGGATGGGTGTTTGTTGGAGGGTGTTTGTTGGAGGGGTGTTTGTTGGAGGGGTGTTTGTTGGGAGGGGTGTTTGTTGGAGGGGTTGTTTGTTGGAGGGTTGTTTGTTGGAGGGGTGTTTGTTGGAGGGGTGTTTGTTGGAGGGTGTTTGTTGGAGAGGGGTGTTTGTTGGAGGGTTGTTTGTTGGAGGGTTGTTTGTTGGAGGGGTGTTTGTTGGAGGGTTGTTTGTTGGAGGGTGTTTGTTGGAGGGGTGTTTGTTGGAGGGTGTTTGTTTGTAATGTGTGTTTGTTGGAGGGGTTGTTTGTTGGAGGGTTGTTTGTTGTTATGGTAATGGGTGTTTGTTGGAGTCTGGGTGTTTGTTTGGATGGGTGTTTGTTGGAGGGTGTTTGTTGGAGGGTTGTTTGTTGGAGGGTTGTTTGTTGGAGGGTTGTTTGTTGGATCTGGGTGTTTGTTGGAGCTGGGGTGTTTGTTGGATGGGGTGTTTGTTGGATGGGTGTTTGTTGGAGGGTTGTTTGTTGGAGGGGTGTTTGTTGGAGGGGTTGTTTGTTGGAGGGTGTTTGTTGGAGGGGTGTTTGTTGGAGGGTGTTTGTTTGGAGGGTTGTTTGTTGGAGGGTGTTTGTTGGAGGGTGTTTGTTGGAGGGGGTGTTTGTTGGAGGGGTGTTTGTTGGAGGGGTGTTTGTTGGAGGGTTGTTTGTTGGAGGGGTGTTTGTTGGAGGGGTGTTTGTTGGATGGGTGTTTGTTGGAGGGTGTTTGTTGGAGGGGTGTTTGTTGGAGGGGTGTTTGTTGGAGGGGTGTTTGTTGGAGGGGTCCACGGCCTGTGACATTTATGTCAGCTCTATGTCTTGTCCTCCCAGTTGTTATGGTCATGTCCTCCCAGCTGTTATGATAATGTCCTCCCAGTTGTTATGGTAATGTCCTACCAGTTGTTATGGTAATGTCCTCCCAGTTGTTATGGTAATGTCTTCCCAGCTGTTATGGTAATGTCCTCCCAGTTGTTATGGTAATGTATCTGTCCTCCCATCTGTTATGGTAATGTCCTCCCATCTGTTATGGTAATGTCCTCCCAGCTGTTATGATAATGTCCTCCCATCTGTTATGGTAATGTCCTCCCAGCTGTTATGGTAATGTCCTCCCAGTTGTTATGATAATGTCCTCCCAGTTGTTATGGTAATGTCCTCCCAGTTGTTATGGTAATGTCCTCCCAGTTGTTATGGTAATGTCCTCCCAGTTGTTATGGGTAATGTCCTCCCAGCTGTTATGGTAATGTCCTCCCAGTCTGTTATGGTAATGTCCACCCATCTGTTATGGTAATGTCCTCCCAGTTGTTATGGTAATGTCCTCCCATCTGTTATGGTAATGTCCTCCCAGTTGTTATGGTAATGTCCTACCAGCTGTTATGGTAATGTCCTCCCAGCTGTTATGGTAATGTCCTCCCAGCTGTTATGGTAATGTCCTCCCAGCTGTTATGGTAATGTCCTCCCAGCTGTTATGGTAATGTCCTCCCAGTTGTTATGGTAATGTCCTCCCATCTGTTATGGTAATGTCCTCCCAGTTGTTATGGTAATGTCCTCCCAGCTGTTATGGTAATGTCCTCCCATCTGTTATGGTAATGTCCTCCCAGCTGTTATGGTAATGTCCTCCCATCTGTTATGGTAATATCCTCCCAGTTGTTATGGGGTAATGTCCTCCCCAGTCCCAGCTGTTATGGTAATGTCCTCCCAGTTGTTATGGTAATGTCCTCCCAGTCTGTTATGGTAATGTCCTCCCAGTTGTTATGGTAATGTCCTCCCAGTCTGTTATGGTAATGTCCTCCCATCTGTTATGGTAATGTCCTCCCATCTGTTATGGTAATGTCCTCCCAGTTGTTATGGTAATGTCCTACCAGTTGTTATGGTAATGTCCTCCCATCTGTTATGGTAATGTCCTCCCATCTGTTATGGTAATGTCCTCCCAGTTGTTATGGTAATGTCCTCCCATCTGTTATGGTAATGTCCTCCCATCTGTTATGGTAATGTCCTCCCATCTTTTATGGTAATGTCCTCCCAGCTGTTATGGTAATGTCCTACCAGTTGTTATGGTAATGTCCTCCCAGCTGTTATGGTAATGTCCTCCCAGTTGTTATGGTAATGTCCTACCAGCTGTTATGGTAATGTCCTCCCATCTGTTATGGTAATGTCCTCCCAGCTGTTATGGTAATGTCCTCCCAGTTGTTATGGTAATGTCCTCCCAGCTGTTATGGTAATGTCCTCCCATCTGTTATGGTAATGTCCTCCCAGCTGTTATGGTAATGTCCTCCCAGTTGTTATGGTAATGTCCTCCCAGTTGTTATGGTAATGTCCTCCCATCTGTTATGGTAATGTCCTCCCAGTTGTTATGGTAATGTCCTCCCAGTTGTTATGGTAATGTCCTCCCAGTTGTTATGGTAATGTCCTCCCAGTTGTTATGGTAATGTCCTCCCATCTGTTATGGTAATGTCCTCCCATCTGTTATGGTAATGTCCTCCCAGTTGTTATGGTAATGTCCTCCCAGTTGTTATGGTAATGTCCTCCCAGTTGTTATGGTAATGTCCTCCCAGTTGTTATGGTAATGTCCTCCCAGTTGTTATGGTAATGTCCTCCCAGCTGTTATGGTAATGTCCTCCCAGTTGTTATGGTAATGTCCTCCCATCTGTTATGGTAATGTCCTCCCAGTTGTTATGGTAATGTCCTCCCAGTTGTTATGGTAATGTCCTCCCATATGTTATGGTAATGTCCTCCCATCTGTTATGGTAATGTCCTCCCAGTTGTTATGGTAATGTCCTCCCATCTGTTATGGTAATGTCCTCCCAGCTGTTATGGTAATGTCCTCCCATCTGTTATGGTAATGTCCTCCCATCTGTTATGGTAATGTCCTCCCAGTTGTTATGGTAATGTCCTCCCATCTGTTATGGTAATGTCCTCCCATCTTTTATGGTAATGTCCTCCCAGTTGTTATGGTAATGTCCTCCCATTGTTATGGTAATGTCCTCCCATCTGTTATGGTAATGTCCTCCCAGTTGTTATGGTAATGTCCTCCCATCTGTTATGGTAATGTCCTCCCAGTTGTTATGGTAATGTCCTCCCATCTGTTATGGTAATATGGTCCTCCCAGTTGTTATGGTAATGTCCTCCCATCTGTTAACATTATGGTAATGTCCTCCCAGTTGTTATGGTAATGTACTCCCAGTTGTTATGGTAATGTCCTCCCAGTTGTTATGGTAATGTCCTCCCATCTGTTATGGTAATATCCTCCCAGTTGTTATGGTAATGTCCTCCCATCTGTTATGGTAATATCCTCCCAGTTGTTATGGTAATGTCCGCCCAGCGTAAAGATACCTTAATAGAATTGTATTTCTTTTTTATTTCACCTTTATTTAACCAGGTAGGCCAGTTGAGAAGTTCTCATTTACAACTGTGACCTGGTCAAGATAAAGCAAAGTAGTGTGAGAAAAACAACAACACAGAGTTCCACTTAAACAAATGTACAGTCAATAACACAAAAGAACATTAAAAAAATTACTCAAGTAAAAGTGGAAGTCACTCAGTAAAACTCTAGAAGTATTTGGTTTTAAATATACTTAAGTATCAAAAGTAAAAGTGTCAATCAATTAAAATTCCTTATATTAAGCAAACCAGACTGCACAATTTTCTTGTTTTTCAATTTACAGATAGCCAGTGGCACACTAATTTACCAACAAAGCATTTGTGTTTAGTGAGTCTGCTAGATCAGAGGCAGTAGGGATGACCAGGGATGTTCTCTGTTTAGTGAGTCTGATAGATTAGAGGCAGTAGGGATGACCAGGGATGTTCTCTGTTTAGTGAGTCTGCTAGATCCGAGGCAGTAGGGATGACCAGGGATGTTCTCTGTTTAGTGAGTCTGCTAGATCAGAGGCAGTAGGGATGACCAGGGATGGTCTCTGTTTAGTGAGTCTGCTAGATCAGAGGCAGTAGGGATGACCAGGGATGGTCTCTGTTTAGTGAGTCTACTAGATCCGAGGCAGTAGGGATGACCAGGGATTGTCTCTTGATAAATGCGTGAATTGTAATAACCAATCAGTCTGTCATGTTCCACGACTGGTCGAAGCATAAAGTGGATCATCCACTTCAGTTGTAGCCGTCACACTACCGTTTGAGAAAAGCTTGTTTAACTAAACATTAGGACTCATTCCCAATATCTCTCATGGATCAACCTCAGTCTTTCAATAAAACCCAGAGAAACACAAATCCCAGTAGCCTTAATCTTCCTTTCCACAACTGGAGCTCTGTGAGTACTGTTTTTTGGTCTCTGACGGCCTCCGGAAGTGAATATAATGCCAACAGAAAAAGGCTATATCCATTTTAGACCGACTTGATAAACCGACAGCACTTCACCAATAATCCAAGGCGATACTATTGATTCTGAAGTTATGTACATGCTGCCACCTTGTGTCTAAATGTGGTAACCACAAAATTGCGCCACTATTGAGAAGCTGTCGTCTGAATTCAAAATAACCACCTTCCCCTCGCCGCTCCATTTTTTTGCGTTCATTTGCACAAATGTCCCAAAGCGGAGGAAGGGTTAATATCGTGTAAAACCCCAGGCGGATTTGGCAATTCAAATGTCATTCTCGTTTTATTAAAATTGGGGACATAAATTGCATCATTCAATTCACGAGTGTGTCCAGAAGTTGATGGGTTTATTGATCCCATCGCCACTAACTGGTCGTTATCGGAGTTTCGTCAGCAACACGTGACAACGGAAAGCCCCCGGAGCAAGTTGGTGGGGGGGGTGGTTCACCAATAGTAACTAGCAGAACTTTTTCACTTCTTAGCCATTTTGTATTTCTAAGAACCATTGGTCTGCAGCACACGTTTGTTGATGCATAATAATATAACCAACTGGGCACATACGTCAATTCAACGTCTATTCAACGTAATTTCGTTGAAATAAAATGGAAACAACATTGATTAAACCAGCGTGTGCCCAGTGGGACTGTACTATGAGTTGTAGCACTGAAAGGCCGTGGTGTAAACTACTTAAGTAAAAATACTTTAAAGTACTACTTAAGTCGTTTTTGGGGGTATCTATTTATATATTTGAACTTTACTTTTACCATTTATATATTTGTTACATTACATTTTTTACTTCATAAAGGAAAATAACTGTAAACAGAGAACACTGGTCAGCCCTTTTATCTGGTGACTCACTAAACAGAGAACATCCCTGGTCATTTCCCTGACACCCAAAAAGTTATTCATTACATTTTGAATGCTGAGCAGGAAAGAACATCCCTGGGAAATGGTATAATCCCTTCATCCCACTGCCTCTGATCTTGGACTCACTAAACAGAGAACATCCCTGGTCATCCCTACTGCCTCTGATCTGGTGGACTCACTAAACAGAGAACATCCCTGGTCATCCCTACTGCCTCTGATCTGGTGGACTCACTAAACAGAACAGAACATCCCACTAAACAGAGAACATCATCCCTACTGCTCTGATCTGGATCTGGTGCCTCTGATCTCACTAAACAGAGAACATCCCTGGTCATCCCTACTGCCTCTGATCTGGAACATCCCTGGACTCACTAAACAGAGAACATCTGAAGAGTCACTAAACAGAGGTCATCCCTACTGCCTCTGATCTGGTGGACTCACTAAACAGAGAACATCCCTGGTCATCCCTACTGCCTCTGATCTGGCAGACTCACTAAACAGAGAACATCCCTGGTCATCCCTACTGCCTCTGATCTGGAAGAGACTCACTAAACAGAGGACATCCCTGGTCATCCCTACTGCAGACTCACTAAACAGAGATCTGGAAGAGTCACTAAACACATCCCTGGTCATCCCTATGCCTCTGATCTAGTAAACAGAGAACATCCCTGGTCATCCCTACTGCCTCTGATCTGGAGGACTCACTAAACAGAGGACATCCCTGGTCATCCCTACTGCCTCTGATCTGGAAGAGTCACTAAACACAAATGCTTAGTTTGTAATTGGTGTTGGACAGTGCCCCTGGCTATCCGTTAAAAAATATAAAAAATAATTGTGTCGTCTGGTTTGCTTAATATAAGGAATGTGAAATGATTTATACTTTTACTTTTGATATTTAAGTATATTTAAAACCAAATACATTTAGACTTTTACCAACCAAATACTTATAGTATTTTACTGGGTCACTTTTCTATTAATTTATCTTTACTTTTACTCAAGTATGACAATTGGGTCCTTTTCCCACCACTGCTGAAAGGCATACATACAACTACATACTTTATTCAGGTCTACCGTTGCAGTCAAATATACTTAGTCCTGTGCTGGTGAAAGATCGGCAAGCGGATTGAATGTAGTTTTATATATACAAACCATGAAGATATCAAAGAAGCAGTAAGAGGGTTTGTCCAAGTAAAGTGGACTCTGATGGTTACGTAATGTACCAGAAAAAAACACTGTTTATCAGAGGGAAGTTACTCTTTAACAGACTGTCCGAATCCATTGCACTGCTCTGTGTTAATATGGATTGAAAACCTACTACTACAAGAATCTGGCTGTTAGTACTTCAGTCATTTCTTTACCATGTTCTGCTGAAATAGGTAGGTCAATTGTGCTCCCAAAGTGGGTGTACTTTATGCTAACACTGACCTGAACCTAATAAAGAAACATGGCACAATCGCCTGCAGCTTATTAATATGTTCATGCTGGTCAAGTGTGTGTGTGTGTGTGTGTGTGTGTGTGTGTGTGTGTGTGTGTGTGTGTGTGTGTGTGTGTGCGTGCGTGCGTGCGTGCGTGCGTGCGTGCGTGTGTGTGCGTGTGTGTGTAAGAGAGAGAGAGGGACAGGTGCCTCTGAGTTAAGAGCTGCTGTCTACATTTGCTTGCTAAACAGCATACAGTACTGTGGAGTCCTTAACCAACCGCTCTTGTCACTCCCCCTCCTCTCCCCTCAGCGCCCACACCGTTGGTTTCCCTCCTGTGGATCACATACCAGCAGCCAAACAACTGTCAGGGGTTATGGTGGTTCGGGTCCTAAACCTAAATCAGGTCGGAACTTGATCCCATCTGGTCTCTTTCCCTTTTTCTAACACCCACTCTTCCTCCCGAAATACCGAGGTTCACATCTCAGTCTTTTTCTCTACCCTCTCTTGGTCTCTCTCGTTCAACCTTTCACACGGCCTCTCTCGGTCTCTTTCTCTCTCTCTCTCTCTCTAGAGATCTTTTTCCATTTCCTCTTCACTGTTAAAGTAACTCTTTTCTAAGATCCCTCGTTCTTATAATAAAAATGACCTAAAGTGACCCTTTCTGCATTCCAGAGGCTCCCTGTTTCTGTCCCAGTGGAGTTCTCTGTAAGATCTGTGAAGGTGGAAAGGAGAAAAGTATTAAATATATATATTTCACAGTGCTCTAGTCTGCCAGCAGTGTCACATGCTTTCTCAGATGGTTTACTGGTTTAGTCTCTCTAAGCTCCCCCCCACACCCCCTCTCTGCCTTTAGCCCTCCCATTTTCTCACCAAGAGCCAAAGCTGAGACACAGCAACAGTGCGCCAAAGCAGGCAATCGCTGAAGAGTGGGTGAACTTTTTTTGTCCATATTGTTTTTCTCAAGGTCCACTCTCTCAGGACAAATGTGAGTACCCGATGACTTCAGAACCTTTGGGGTCAGAAAGGACTAGCTATTTGGGTCAGACAGGGGCTGGGTTGAGAGGGGTATTGATACCCTTTGGAAGGTTGAGAGGGGACTCTAGACTTCTAACACAGAATGTGCAGACAGAGACTTCTACAAACAAGGGCATGAGCATTGGTTCTATTCCTCGTCAGGCTGTTGAGAGAGGAAAATGGATTGTGCTAATGGTATGCAATACTGTATTTGGATACAAATAATTGTAATATCTCTCAATGCCTTTTGAAATGATGCATTGGGCTATTAGCCGGCCAATGCCCTATGTGTTAACTCAATTCTCCACAAGTTTCATTTGTAAACATTTGTGCCTTGAAAGACAGACACAACTCCATATTTGGAGAACAAATCACACTGTACTCCTTGATAAAAAAATATGTCTGCACAAATGATTTTGCATAAATGTCTCAAAGTGTGTCTCATAAATGTACATTGGTCTGTGTCTGTTTGTCTGTCCGTCTGTGCGTGGAGATTATTTAGATGTGGCGACATGGCTGCTGATGTTGACCAACTGCCAGTTTCCAAAAATGTTCCTTGCTGGTATGTGTGTGTGAGAGAGAGAGAGAGAGAGAGAGAGAGAGAGAGAGAGAGAGAGAGAGAGAGAGAGAGAGAGAGAGAGAGAGAGAGAGAGAGAGAGAGACACAGACAGACAGACAGAGTATTACTCTTGCAATTCAAACAAATCTCCTAAATTAGTTAGTATTCCCAGCCTTTCTGAATCCTCCCCTGGTTTTAGTTTAGTCTAAGCCTGGAGTGGGGGGCTATAGTGTAATTAAGGGCGCTTTCCCATATCCCCTGTATGATCCTGGAGCGTTCGGTACCCTGATCCGCGCTATAAAGAATATGTCAAACGTAAACGAATCCTGGACAATGCCTGGGCTGTGGATTCAGGATTTAGGACCAGGGTAGCAGGTAGACCAGGGTAGCAGAAGGACCAGGGTAGCAGGTAGACCAGGGTAGGAGGTGGACCAGGGTAGCAGGTGTACCAGGGTAGAAGGTGGACCAGGGTAGCAGGTAGACCAGGGTAGCAGGTGGACCAGGGTAGCAGGTGGACCAGGGTAGCAGGTAGACCAGGGTAGCAGGTAGACCAGGGTAGTAGGTGGACCAGGGTAGCAGGTAGATCAGGGTAGCAGGTGGACCATGGTAGCAGGTGGAGCATGGTAGCAGGTGGACCACGGTAGCAGGTGGACCAGGGTAGAAGGTGGACCAGGGTAGAATGGTGGACCAGGGTAGCAGGTAGACCAGGGTAGCAGGTGGACCAGGGTAGCAGGTAGACCAGGGTAGCAGGTGGACCAGGGTAGCAGGTGGACCAGGGTAGCAGGTAGACCAGGGTAGCAGGTGGACGGTAGCAGGTGGACCAGGGTAGCAGGTGGACCAGGGTAGCAGGTGGACGGTAGCAGGTAGACCAGGGTAGCAGGAGGACCAGGGTAGCAGGTAGACCAGGGTAGCAGGTGGACCAGGGTAGCAGGTGGACCAGGGTAGCAGGTACACCAGGGTAGCAGGTGGACCAGGGTAGTAGGTACACCAGGGTAGCAGGTAGACCAGGGTAGCAGGTAAAGTGACCGGCAACACATGTCGTGAAACTTTCAAAATACTCTGTTGGTCATTTACTTTTGTTCGCCAGTTAACTTTAGGTAGACATACTATTATTAGCTAAAAAATACAAAAAAGTGTTCAAATAAGGGCAAAGGGGTGACGTGGACTGTATGTGAAATGGAGACCTTGCTGGAGATCTGGGGAGATGAGAGTATCAATGCGGAATTGTCAAACAAACGTATGGGAAACATTTGAGAATGTATGGGAGCAAAAGGCTATTTAAGCAATGCAAACCGGTGTCGGGCAAAGATTTTTTTTTTTTATAATAATGCTCACAGTAGGCTACATTTAATTGAAGGTCTGGACGCGCGGCGGATGAAAAGACAACTGTTAATTAATGCTTTGACATTATTGACACTATCATTGACTCACAACCAACCCAGTCGGACCTGTGGACATATTGTCAGAGACGATCCGGTGCCTGCTGCTGCAAGTCCAAACCAGGCAATGAACAGTTCGTCATTTGAAATGGACGATTCCTTCCCCAGTGGTAAATTGACAGTAGGTTATGCATAGCAATGGCACACTGTAAGTTAACGTGCGCTAGCTAGCAAAACATTATAACAACGTTAGGCCAAGTAACATTAGCCTGTGATTAGTCCACTGATGATGCACACCGCTATGTAACGCAATGATACACTGTAGAAATGGCAATGATGCATAGCAATGATACACTGTAGAAATGGCAATGATGCATAGCAATGATACACTGTAGAAATGGCAATGATGCATAGCAATGATACACTGTAGAAATGGCAATGATGCATAGCAATGATACACTGTAGAAATGGCAATGATGCATAGCAATGATACACTGTAGAAATGGCAATGATGCATAGCAATGATACACTGTAGAAATGGCAATGATGCATAGCAATGATACACTGTAGAAATGGCAATGATGCATAGCAATGATACACTGTAAATATCCAGTAGATAGCTAATAACATTAGTCCGTGTAACGTTAGGATAGGCTGTGAGTTATGTTGTTTTTCTAAAACATATAAAACAAGACTAAGTCAATTCAGCATTTTGTTCATTTACTTTTTTTTTTTTTTTTGCAAAGCCTAGACATTCTGTTTTTTGCTTGTTAAAATACTGCTTTGTCGTGTTAATACTGCTTTGTCGTGTTAATACTGCTTCATAGTGTTAATACTGCTTCATAGTGTTAATACTGCTTCATAGTGTTAATACTGCTTCATAGTGTTCATACTGCTTCATAGTGTTAATACTGCTGCATAGTGTTAATACTGCTTCATAGTGTTAATACTGCTTCATAGTGTTCATACTGCTTCATAGTGTTCATACTGCTTCATCGTGTTAATACTGCTTCAGTGTTCATACTGCTTCATAGTGTTCATACTGCTTTGTCGTGTTAATACTGCTTCATCCTGTTAATACTGCTTCATAGTGTTAATACTGCTTCATAGTGTTAATACTGCTTCATAGTGTTAATACTGCTTTGTCGTGTTAATACTGCTTCATCCTGTTAATACTGCTTCATAGTGTTAATACTGCTTCATAGTGTTAATACTGCTTCATCCTGTTAATACTGCTTCATAGTGTTAATACTGCTTCATAGTGTTAATACTGCTTCATAGTGTTAATACTGCTTCATAGTGTTCATACTGCTTCATAGTGTTAATACTGCTTCATAGTGTTAATACTGCTTCATAGTGTTAATACTGCTTCATAGTGTTCATACTGCTTCATCGTGTTCATACTGCTTCATAGTGTTCATACTGCTTCATAGTGTTCATACTGCTTTGTCGTGTTAATACTGCTTCATCCTGTTAATACTGCTTCATAGTGTTAATACTGCTTCATAGTGTTAATACTGCTTCATAGTGTTAATACTGCTTCATAGTGTTAATACTGCTTTGTCGTGTTAATACTGCTTCATCCTGTTAATACTGCTTCATAGTGTTAATACTGCTTCATAGTGTTAATACTGCTTCATAGTGTTCATACTGCTTCATCGTGTTCATACTGCTTCGTCGTGTTAATACTGCTTCATCGTGTTAATACTGCTTCATAGTGTTCATACTGCTTCATAGTGTTAATACTGCTTCATCGTGTTAATACTGCTTCATCATGTTAATACTGCTTCGTCGTGTTAATACTGCTTCATCGTGTTAATACTGCTTCGTCCATAGTGTTCATACTGCTTCATCGTGTTAATACTGCTTCGTCGTGTTAATACTGCTTCATAGTGTTCATACTGCTTCATCGTGTTAATACTGCTTCATCGTGTTAATACTGCTTTGTCGTGTTAATACTGCTGCTGCTACTACTGCTGTTAATACTGCTTCATCCTGTTAATACTGCTTCGTCGTGTTATTACTGCTTCATAGTGTTCATACTGCTTCATCATGTTAATACTGCTTCATCGTGTTCATACTGCTTCGTCGTGTTAATACTGCTTCATAGTGTTCATACTGCTTCATAGTGTTCATACTGCTTCGTCGTGTTAATACTGCTTCATAGTGTTAATACTGCTTCATCCTGTTAATACTGCTTCATCCTGTTAATACTGCTTCGTCGTGTTAATACTGCTTCGTCGTGTTAATACTGCTTCATAGTGTTCATACTGCTTCATCGTGTTAATACTGCTTCGTCGTGTTAATACTGCTTCGTCGTGTTAATACTGCTTCATAGTGTTCATACTGCTTCATCGTGTTAATACTGCTTCGTCGTGTTAATACTGCTTCGTAGTGTTCATACTGCTTCGTCATGTTAATACTGCTTCGTCGTGTTAATAGTGCTTCGTAGTGTTCATACTGCTTCATCGTGTTAATACTGCTTCATAGTGTTCATACTGCTTCGTCGTGTTAATACTGCTTCGTCGTGTTAATACTGCTTCATAGTGTTCATACTGCTTCATCCTGTTAATACTGATTCATAGTGTTAATACGGCTTCGTCGTGTTAATACTGCTTCATCGTGTTAATACTGCTTCATCCTGTTAATACTGCTTCATCGTGTCAATACTGCTTCATCTGGTTAATACTGCTTTGTTGTGTTAATACTGCTTCGTCGTGTTAATACTGCTTCGTCGTGTTAATACTGCTTCATCGTGTTCATACTGCTTCATCATGTTAATACTGCTTCGTCGTGTTAATACTGCTTCATCCTGTCAATACTGCTTCATCTTGTTAATACTGCTTCGCTGTGTTAATACTGCTTCATCTTGTTAATACTGTTAATAATAAACTACAGTATGATGGATGCTCTTCATGTTCTATTTTAAAGCCTGGTAAAGTATGAGACACGTTTATCTTCAACATCACTGCCACAAACCAGCCACGTCGCGGACATTGACATCTTGCTCCCAGACAAGCTAAACACCTTCTTCGTTCCGCTTTGAGGATAACACAGTGCCACCGATGCCAGCCACTCCAGTGGACTGTGGGCTCTCCTTCTCTGTGGCATACACGAGAAGGACATTTAATCGTGTTAACCCTTGCAAGGCTGCCGGCCCAGACAGCATCCCTAGCCGCATCCTCAGATCATGCGCAGATCAACTGGCTGGAGTGTTTACAGACATATCCGATCTCTCCCTATCCCAGTCTGCTGTCCCCACTTGCTTCAAGATGTCCACGATTTTTCCTGTACCCAAAAAATCTAAGGTAACGGAACTAAATGACTATCGCCCCATCGCACTTCTGTCATCATGAAGTGCTTTGAGAGACTAGTCAAGGATCATATCACCTCTACCTTACCTGACACCCTAGACCCACTCCAATTTGCTTACCAATAGATCCACATACGATGCAATCACCATCACACTGCACACGACCCTATCTTATCTGGACAAGAGGAATACCTACATTTGAAGTCGGACGTTTACATACACCTTAGCTAAATACATTTAAACTCAGTTTGTCACAATTCCTGACATTTAATCCTAGTAAATATTCTGTTTTAGGTCAGTTAGGATCACTACTTTATTTTAAGGATGTGAAACGTCAGAATAATATTTTGAACATTGAATTTTGGCTCATTCCTCCTGACAGAGCAGGTGTAACTGAGTCCGGTTTGTAGACCTCCTTGCTTGCACATACCTTTTACGTTCTGCCCACAAATGTTCTATGGGATTGAGGTCAGAGCTTTGTGATGGCCACTCCACTACCTTGACTTTGTTGTCCTTAAGCCATTTTGCCACAACTTCGGAAGTATGCTTGGGGTCATTGTCCATTTGGAAGACCCATTTGCAACCAAGCTTTAACTTCCTGATTGATGTTTTGAGATGTTGCTTCAATATATCCACATAATTTTCCTTTCTCATGATGCCATCTATTTTGTGTTGTGCACCAGTCCCTTGTGCAGCAAAGCACCCCCACAACATGATGCTGTCACCCCCGTGCTTCATGGCTGGGATGGTGTTCTTCGACTTGCTAGCCTCCCCCTTTTCCTCCAAACATAACGGTGGCCATTATGGCCAAACAGTTGTATTTTTGTTTCATCAGACCAGAGGACATTTCTCCAAAAAGTACGATCTTTGTCCCCATGTGCAGTTGCAAACCATAGTCTGGCTTTTTTATGGCAGTTTTGAAGCGGCCTTTCAGGTTATGTCGATATAGGACTCGTTTTACTGTGGATATAGATACTTTTGTGCCTGTTTCCTCCAGTATCTTCACAAGGTCCTTTGCTGTTGTTCTGCGATTTATTTGCACTTTTCGCTCCAAAGTACGTTAATCTCTAGGAGACAGAACGCGTCTCCTTCCTGAGCTGTATGACGGCTGCATGGTCCCATGGTGTTTACACTTGCATACTATTGTTTGTACAGATGAACGTGGTACCTTCAGGCGTTTGGAAATTGCTCCCAGGGATGAACCAGACTTATGGAGGTCTACAATTTTGTTTCTGAGGCCTTGGCGGATTTATTTGGATTTTCCCATGATGTCAAGCAAAGAGGCACTGAGTTTGAAGGTAGGCGTTGAAATACATCCACAGGTACACCTCCAATTAACTCAAATTATGTCAATTAGCTTATCAGAAGCGTCTAAAGCCATGGCATCATTTTCTGGAATTTTCTAAGCTGTTTTGAAGGCACAGTCAACTTAGTGTATGTAAACTTCTGACCCACTGGAATTGTGATACAGTGAATTTTAAGTGAAATGATCTGTCTGTAAACAATTATTGGAAAAATGACTTGTGTTATGCTCAAAGTAGATGTGCTAACCGACTTGCCAAAACTATAATTTGTTAACAAAACATTTGTGGAGTGGTTGAAAAACAAGTTTTAAATGACCCCAACCTAAGTGTATGTAAACTTCTGACTTCAACTGTATGTAAGAATGCTGTTTATTGACTATAGCTCAGCATTCAACACCATAGTACCCTCCAAGCTCATAATTAAGCTCGGGGCCCTGGGTCTGAACCCCGCCCTGTGCAACTGGGTCCTGGACTTCCTGACGGGCCGCACCCCAGGTGGTGAATGTCGGAACACAGGGGCCCCACACGTGTACGTGCTCAGCCCCCTCCTGTACTCCCTGTTCACCCTTGACTGCGTGGCCACGCACGCCTCCAACTCAATCATCAAGTTTGCAGACTACACTACAGTAGTAGGCCTGATTACCAACAATGATGAGACAGCCTACAGGGAGGAGGTGAGGGCCCTGGGAGTGTGGTGCCAGAGCAAATTTATGAACGGACCACTTCGCTAAGCTATGAATGACGTGAATAATCAAGTCAACAAACATTGGGTAGTTAGTTAGATAGTATAAAGTATATATACTGGCAAGTTTGATGTACTAGTAGGCAACATACCCAAATGTAAATGTAAACAAATTGTCAGCCAACACAACTTATTTTGAAAAGTCATTACATTATTACAGTGCTCAACATCTTCTTAACATTTGTCATAATTAGTTAAAGCAACGAATTTGTATCCTGTCTCTTTGGACTTCGGCTGCATGTTTTCCGCCATTTTCTTCACATCTGAAAACGTTGTGAAGCCACGCCCATTTTCTGAAGAATTGCATTATGGGCCCTAAGAGCACGTAAATAGTGTCCATTGCTTGTAGACTTTGTATTTTGGTGAATTTAGTACGACATCCGGGAACTTTTGGCATACTAACTATATCCATACTATGACTAATAAGCATACTGCATACTCAATTTACGTCACATTTATGGTTAGTGCAGTTAGTATGAGTATTCGAACACAGCTCTTGTGTGCCTATGGTACTATATCATAGCCTCTCTATCGCAAAGTTACATGTTTTTTTTGTTTTTTTGTAAACCCACATTAAAAAAACTACAGTTTACAATAGAATATTACAGTACTTACTATAGAATTCTGCAGTAAACTGTAGTATACTGTAGAATACTATACTACACACTGTAGTACCCCTCGATCATGTGCAGTAATTACTATATAATGTTGTAATATAGTGTAGAATACAATAGTAAATACTACGGTATACTACATACCACAAAACACCACAGTAAATTCTACAGTAATGTTCCCAAAAACACTGCAGTAATTACTATGGTATATACTACCATTTTCATATACCCCGCCCATTCCCCTCCCCCATATCCTAATTTCTGTACATGCCAAGTATAGACCATATATTGTGTTCCCAACAGGCTACATTCAGACCTCAGTCTTATCTACATACCTACCTAGAGGTTATGGAAAATGTGCTCTTTTGAGTATTTTGTCCAGTAGGGTTCCTCAAGGACAAGCCCCCACTGCTACGGCAAAGACAATGAAACCATGTAATGTCTGCAAAAATACTACAGTAAATAATACTGTATGTTACGGTCCACAAAAACACTACAGTAATTACTATAGTATATACTACAGTTTTTTTTTCTTACTGGATTATTTAGACTGTAGTAAACTATAAATACTACTTGTCCGTAAAACTACAGTAAATACCACAGTATTCCCTATTAGTGTTTTTGCGGACTACTGTATGATTTTTTTCATGTGGGAATGTACCTCTTCAGAGACATTGTATATTGTTTCATCCCTTGCTGCTACTCTAATGGACCCCCCCCCCAAAAAAAAAACGACTTAAGTGGTACTTTAAAGTATTTTTACCTAAGTACTTTGCACCACTGCTAGAAACAAAGCGTAGCTTAACCAACCCTTTGGCTCAACTTACTCCACTCTCCACCAGCGTAGTTACTTGCTTTGCTATAAAATCCTTAAAGAAGCTAGGCTAGTAGATCAGTTAATGTATGAGTGGTTGAACTTTGTCCATAGAAACAATTAACACAAAAAAATGTATGTATTTTCAGCGTATACGTCTTTTAGTGGTGATTTCAAAGTAATTTAGCTCACTGGGGAGGCTCCCTCTTTCATTTTAAAGTGACCAGGTATTTTAACAATAAGCCAACACTTATCCTCTGTGCAACGTCGTAAAAACTAAGGTTGATGAAAGTTTTTACGACATCACCACTAAAAGACGTATACGCTGAAAATACATACATTTTTTTTGTGTTAATTGTTTCTATGGACAAAGTTCAACCACTCATACATTAACTTTGATCTACTACTCAATAAAGAAAGCATTGTATTATATGTATCATTGCTCTTACCTGTCACATTCACTTTAAAAAGCTTTAACAACTGATAATGATCACGATCAAATTTATTTGGACCAACAGACAAAAAAACAGCAGCGCACTTCTCAGGAATGTTACGGAAACGTTTTGTTTGTTGTTGTTGTGCTATTAGTGTAATTAATATGTGGTTTGTTTATCTACCTTTTAATTGAATGTACTGACTGTAAGTTGCTCTGGAGAAGAGCGTCTGCTAATATCTCAAATGTAAATGTTAAAAATAAAAATAAAAATGAACACATGCAAAGCACGCTGGGATTTATTCTAAACAAGACACAGGTCTTGCTCCCCTGCTCTGATGTTGCTGACGCATGCCAGAGCTTAAAACGTCTGAATCAATATAGACGTCTATGTTTCACAAGTTTGGACAACAGTGGAGAACAGCAGAGCAGGGGTTTAGTTCAGTACATTAGAGTACAGTAGGGTACAATAGAGTACATAATACTGTACTTTACTATGTTCTGTACTGTATTGTACTCTACTGTACTGAACTATACTCTACTTTTCTTTACTATACTGTGCAGTCCAAATCTGAACCAATTATAGACGTGGATGTTTAGTTCAAATGTTTTGTCCGGTCTGGACCGACGTTAAAATCAAGGCCGGTCTGGACCGAAAAAGGACTTCTGTGGATGTTTAAATTAAAGCCAGGGCAGAAATATGGACGTATTTTCAACGTTCATGGACAACGACGTCGGACGGTGCTCACTGGGTCCGGATGGAATGATCAGTTATGTAGAGACATTTTGTTGAGGTATAAATCTTGTTCTGTCTCTATTCCTCACCTGTCAGATGCTTCACCTGACAGCAGGACGAGTCGGGGGCTTGTTTTCCAGGCGCGCGGTGGCGGGACTGACCAACAGTGGTGCGAGGATGTCAAGCCACCACGGTATTCTTTGACATGGCACTGCATGCATAATTGTCTGTAGGAAAAAACATTTATTTTCAGTATAAATGTATCCCCCCCAAAAATTCAGCACAATACACATATCCTAGTTTGTTGTGTAAATCCTAATTTTATTCGAGCAAGTTGAATTTGAAATGGCATGGCCTACTGCGCCATTGCATGTATTACCAGCAGATGGCGCTGTTGACTTTAAGTGGTGAATGGTTTTACAAGCGCAAGGACCTGAGGTCTTATCACCCAGTGTAATGTCTACTTCTCTAACGTCTATAAACCTCTAAACCCCACCTTACAACTCCCTTTACCTCAACCTCCCCCTCACATAATCAATATTGTGTCCTATCGCTCCTGTACTGTAGAGGTATCTGACCAGGTGGACATGTCCCAGCCAATGTACTGGGATCGTCTGGACACCCCTCTGCCAGACAGAGCATGGATTGATGTCCTTGATTCTAAGGATAAGAGCCTGAAACAGAAGGAGAAGGGGCCATGGACTGCACTGTCCAAGGAGGAAAAAATTGCCTGTAATCCCCTCTCAATTAATTTAAAATAGCTTTATTGGCATGGGAAACATACTGAACGTTTACATTGCCAAAGCAAATGAAAATGTACTGTCTCATTCCTTCTCATTTTACAGCCTTTCATCCTGCTACCCATAATATTTATCCTTCTCTGTCCCAGTGTACAGGCTGAAGTTCAACCACACCTACCCTGAGATGAAGAAGCCGTCCCATGAGTGGAAGACCGTGATTGGTGGGATGTTCATCTTCTTTGGCATCACTGGTCTGGTGGTGTTTTGGCAGGGCCACTATGGTACGAATTCTCATGGTTGATTGCTAAACTTGATAGACTTTCTCGAGCCTGTATCACACATGTTCCATCCTCAAAGCTGCTGTTCTCTTTCTCCCTTGTGTCGCACAGTGTACCCACCTCAACCTCACACTTTTGGTGAGGAGTGGCAGGCTAAGCAGATCCAGAGGATGCTGGACATGCGGGTCAACCCAATTGAGGGCTTTTCTGCCAAGTGGGACTACAAGAACAAACAATGGAAGTAAATGAAGTAATGTAATGGACGGGATACTGTCCTGAAATGAGGAGCGGTTGGACTTGACAACACCTTGAGCCTCTGTTTAGCCAACAGCCTCTCCTTCCACCATAGCTACCCATCTGAATCCATCCCCATACTGTTTAAGTAAAAACTTACAAAAATCGTTTGGCTTTCTTCTCTCTCCATCTATCTGAGAAAATATGTCTAACAATATGGGCTGCTTGTCCTAATTTCTGCTTTAGCATTCCAGTGGTATTGTGTCTGGTTTGGCCATAAAGGAAGTGAGTATTGCGGGTTATACAATTGCCTTGGTGGTCCCTGTGGTTCAGATACACTCAACTCTAACAAAAAACACAGCCTGGTATACTTCTGTTTTATCCCATAACTGTGAAACTCTTTATAGACATGCTCCGATACTTTGGCTTTAAAGACATGCTCCGATACTTTGGCTTTAAAGACATGCTCCGATACTTTGGCTTTAAAGACATGCTCCGATACTTTGGCTTTAAAGACATGCTCCGATACTTTGGCTTTAAAGACATGCTCCGATACTTTGGCTTTAAAGACATGCTCCGATACTTTGGCTTTAAAGACATGCTCTGGTACTTTGGCTTTAAAGACATGCTCCGATACTTTGGCTTTAAAGACATGCTCCGATACTTTGGCTTTAAAGACATGCTCTGATACTTTGGTGACAAATAAGTCTTTTTTTCGACCTCCCACTTTGGACTGGACGTGTCAATGTGTAGTTCATACATGCATAATCTGAGCAACATTACTGTGTTACCTTACCTCAATTAGCTATGAAATCCATAGTTTGAAATACTGTTTTCTGGAAGCTGTGCTGCACCATATTCCCTACATTTCCCCTGATGTGGGCAAGCCCCCAAGAATATGAGACCTCTCGCCATTTGTGACAGCTTGCGAGACTCACCCACAGCAGAGGGAGAGAGAGCAATAGCGTGGTGCACGTACAGTTGAAGAAGGAAGTTTACATACACCTTAGCCAAATACATTTAAACTCAGTTTTTCACAATTCCTGACATTTAATCCTAGTAAAAATGCCCTGTCTTAGGTCAGTTAGGATCACCATTTTATTTTAAGAATGTGAAATGTTAGAATAATAGTAGAGAGAATGATTTATTTCAGCTTTGATTTCTTTCATCACATTCCCAGTGGGTCAGAAGCTTACATGCACTCAATTAGTATTTGGTAGCATTGCCTTTAAATTGTTTGACTTGGGTCAAATGTTTCGGGTAGCCTTCCACAAGCTTCCCACAATAAGTTGGGTGAATTTTGGCCCATTCCTCCTGACAGAGCTGGTGTAACTGAGTCAGGTTTGTAGGCCTCCTTGCTCGCACACACCTTTTCAGTTCTGCCCACAAATGTTCTATAGGATTGAGGTCAGGGCTTTGTGATGGTCACCCCAATACCTGGACTTTGTTGTCCTTAAGCCATTTTGCCACAACTTTGGAAGTATGCGTGGGGTCATTGTCCATTTGGAAGACCCATTTGTGACCAAGCTTTAACTTCCTGACTGATGTCTTGAGATGTTGCTTCAATATATCCACATAATTTTCCTTTCTCATGATGCCATCTATTTTGTGTTGTGCACCAGTCCCTTGTGCAGCAAAGCACCCCCACAACATGATGCTGCCACCCCCGTGCTTCATGGCTGGGATGGTGTTCTTTGTTGTTGGTCATTATGGCCAAACAGTTGTATTTTTGTTTCATCAGACATTTCTCCAAAAAGTACGATCTTTGTCCTCATGTGCAGTTGCAAACCGTAGTCTGGATTTTTTATGGCGGTTTTGGAGCAGTGGCTTCTTCCTTGCTGAGCGGCCTTTCAGGTTATGTTGATATAGGACTCGTTTTACTGTGGATATAGATACTTTTTTACCTGTTTCCTCCAGCATCTTCACAAGGTCCTTTGCTGTTGTTCTGGGATAGATTTGCACTTTTCGCACCAAAGTACGTTCATCTCTAGGAGACAGAATGCGTCTCCTTCCTGAGTGGTATGATGGCTGCGTTGTCCCTTGGTGTTTATACTTGCGTACTATTGTTTGTACAGATGAACATGGTAACTTCAGGCGTTTGGAAATTGCTCCCAAGGATGAACCAGACTCGTGGAGGTCTCCATTTTTTTCTGAGGTCTTGGTTGATTTCTTTTGATTTTCCCATGATGTCAAGCAAAAAGGCACTGAGTTTGAAGGTAGGTCTTGAAATACATCCACAGGTATCCACAGGTATACACTCCAATTGACTCAAATGACTCAATTAGTCTATCAGAAGCTTCTGAAGCATTTTATGGAATTTTCTAAGCTGTTTAAAGGCACAGTCAACTAAGTGTAAGTAAACTTCTTAACCATTGTAATTGTGATACAGTGAATTATAAGTGAAGTAATCTGTAAACAATTGTTGGGAAAAATTACTTGTGTCATGCACAAAGTAGATGTCCTAACCGACTTGCCAAAACTATAGTTTTTTTAACAAGAAATTAGTGGAGTGGTTGAAAAACGAGTTGTTATGACTCAAGTGTATGTTACAACTTAAGTGTATGTAAACTTCCGACTTCAACTGTATCTGCACGTACACTATACACACAAAATTATGTGGACACCCCTTTCAGCCACGTACATGTGTATAAAATCGAGCACACAGCCATGCGATCTTCATAGACCACTGGCAGTAGAATGGCCTTCCTGAAGAGCGGTGACCTTCAATGTGGCATCGTCATAGAATGCCACCTTTCCAACAAGTCAGTTTGTCAAATTTCTGCCCTGCTAGAGCTGCCCTGGACAACTGTAAGTGCTGTTATTGTGAAACGTCTAGGAGCAACAACGGCTCAACCACGAAGTGGTAGGCCACACAAGCTCACAGGACGGGACTGCCGAGTGCTGAAGCGCATAAAAATTGTCTGTCCTCGGTTGCAACACTCACTATCAAGTTACAAACTGCCTCTGGAAGCAACGTCAGCACAAGAACTGTTCGTCGGGAGCTTTCCATGGCCCGAGCAGCCGCACACAAGCCTAAGTTCACCTTGCGCAATGCCAGGTGTCGGCTGGAGTGGTGTAAAGCTTGCCGCTATTGGACTCTGTAACAGAGGAAACGTGTTCTCTGGAGTGATTAATCACGTTTCACCATCTGGCAGTCATACGCACAAATCTGGGTTTGTCGGATGCAAGGAGAACGCTACCTGCACCAATGCATAGTGCCAACTGTAAAGTGTGGTGGAAGAGGAATAATGGTCTGGGGCTGGTTCTCATGGTTCCCTTAGTTCCAGTGAAGGGAAATCTTAACGCTACAATGACAACAAAAAAATCAAATCAACACTTCTCTTTTTGTGTGCTTTCCTTACTTGTAGTGATGATGCTCAGAGCCTCAGACCATACATGATCTTTAACTTGTTTGCCATCTATACTCTCTACTACAAGCATTATCAAATAATTTTCTACAGAAAATACTGATATTCTTCGCAATGTTAGGACTAATTTTAGGTAAGGGACAGCATCAAGCCTGTTAAGGCAGCAGTCAGCAATTGAAAAACTAACAAAGCCTCCCTGTTTTGGTAAAAAGCTGAGGGATGGGGCTGGAGATATGTAACCACTCTCAAATTCATAGATGGGAGCAAAGACTGCCCATCCATGATGTCAAAATTATAGTTTTAACCATGACGTTATATATCGTTTGTTTACATTTTCTTTGTTTATAAACATTGGCGTAAAATAAGCTCATTTTGGGTTCCGGTGGGGCACGAAAGTTGAACTAAGCTCATGAGGCCGTTTATTTATAAGTTATATTCTTCAAGAATCAATGGGTGCATATTCACTTATAATTTAAAAAAACGTACAGTACCAGTCAAAAGTTTGGACATGCTGACTCGTTCAAGGTTTTTATTTTATTTCTACATTGTAGAATAATAGTGAAGACATCACAACTATGAAATAACACATATGGAATCATGTAAGTAACCAAAAAACTTGTTAAACAAATCAAAGTGTATTTTAGATTCTTCGAAGTAGACACCAGTTGCGTTGACAGCTTTGCACACTCATTCTCTCAACCAGCTTCACCTGGAATGCTTTTCCAACAGTCTTGAAGGAGTTCCCACATAGTAAAATTAAAGAAAAACCTTGGAACGAGTAGGTGTGTCCAAACTTTTGACTGGTACTGTATGTAGCAAATACAGATTTTTCCCTTTAATTCAAGGATCTGAGCCTTTATTTCCATTTATCTAAAATTACATTCCCAAATCTAACTGCCTGTAGCTCAAGACCTGAAGCAAGGATATGCATATTCTTGATACCATTTGAAAGGAACCACTTTGAAGTTTGTGGAAATGTGAAATGAATGTAGGAGAATATAACACATTAGATCTGGTAGAAGAAAATACAAAGAAAAAACATGTGTTCTATTTATTTTTTTGTTCCATCTTTGAAAAGCAAGAGAAAGGCCATTATATCACTTTGGAGTCTAGGCACAATTTTGATTTTGGCCACTAGATGGCGGTGTATGTGCAACGTTTTAGACTGATCAAATGAACCATTGCATCACTGCCAAAATTGTTGTCAACTGTCCGTTTGACATCGCACAGGACATTTTCAACCAACCTTAACTTTGGCGATACTTCCACAATTCCCGACTTGGAAGACAACCAATGTCTTCTAAACATCCATGTCTAGTTGGAGTGGGTTTGTTTGAATTTAGAAATTGCTCTGCTATTTAATGAAATAAATGTTTTGTTCCATGAGGTAATCCAACAATGTGTAAATCGCCATCTTGTCTATTTCAAATCTTCCGTCATTGATCAAGACACGTGTCATTCCACGTGGCACTTTAGGGTGGACACTCACCCGTCTCAATCAATGAGAGAAGATAAAACATTTAAAAAAATAGACGAGATGGCGGCATACACATGGTTGGATTACTTCTAAATTCAAACGATCCCCCTGCAACTAGACACGGACGTTTAGCAGACATTGGTTGTCTTGAATCGAGTCTGGAATTGAAGAAGTTGGTTGAAAACTCTGTCCTACTTTAACATGTTCAACAACTAGATCAAAGTCATGAACCTTTAATGAGTGTTCCTCAAATGATGTCTTCTGGCCTTTTCCCTCCCAAAATGAAAATTCTGACATCTCTCCATGTTCCACATTGGTCTTTTATTCAGTTGCATGTAATCTAAGACATAGAACAGACCATGAGACACACCGTTGTTTTCCTCCTTTACCCTATCAATATTCTATTAGCAGTTAAACTGCTAAACATTAACAATGAAATACAAAGTACACATCAATGCAAATATGGAATTTAATAAGGCAATTTGAAGGGACACTACACCAAATATCATAAATAACATTTCAAAGTCAAGCAAATTGTTTTTTAAAAATGTTAGTAACCATGATACTATTCTAATGATGGTTTAAATAACTAGTACATCGTGTCAATGCTGTTTCAATTCATTCTTATGCCTCCAGCAAAACATTTTCCATACAACACGAATGCACACACACACACACACACACGGAGGGAACTTCATGTGACAAAGGTCACATTGCAGGAAAAGCCTGCAAGCAGCTTTTTGTTAGCCTGGTCAAGACAAACATGCTATGACAATTCTATAAAGAGTCGGCAAGAGAGCAGTAACAGACTGGCACCCTGGCTAGTGGATTACAGACTGGCACCCTGGCTAGTGGATTACAGACTGGCACCCTGGCTAGTGGATTACAGACTGGCACCCTGGCTAGTGGATCACAGACTGGCACCCTGGCTAGTGGATCACAGACTGGCACCCTGGCTAGTGGATCACAGACTGGCACCCTGGCTAGTGGATTACAGACTGGCACCCTGGCTAGTGGATTACTAGTGGATTACAGACTGGCACCCTGGCTAGTGGATTACAGACTGGCACCCTGGCTAGTGGATTACAGACTGGCACCCTGGCTAGTGGATTACAGACTGGCACCCTGGCTAGTGGATTAGACTGGCACCCAGGCTAGTGGATTAGACTGGCACCCAGGCTAGTGGATTAGACTGGCATCCAGGCTAGTGGATTAGACTGGCATCCAGGCTAGTGGATTAGACTGGCATCCAGGCTAGCGTCTTGTGGGACACAACACTAGAAAAATATATTACTGTCTTGGAATGTGTGATGAAATGGTTCATGATCACTTGGCAGATATTCATCTATAGCAGGGCCACCCTGTTCTTGGAGCAGCCAGGGCGTTTAAATTTGGTGTCAAATTTGGTGTCAAAATTGGACGTCTATCCACGTCCTAAAATGTTGGGAAATGCCTTCAAAACCGGCCACTAGGGGCAACAGTGAACACTATTACCATCAAGTAGGCTTGGGTTTTGCAAGGGTGTTGTGGATGGCCGAAATCCCATGACTCTGGATCAGAAGGCTGTGTGTTCGATCCCAGTTGTGGACAATATCCCAAACCTTAACACTTACCTTTTAACCATTCAGAATGAATCCCTAAACTGAACCCTTAACCTCAACATTTGACGTTTGGAGAAATGGAACGATACACTTTTAAATGTTATGTTTGGAGCAACGTTGCCAGCTATTTGCCTGGAGAGCAACCATCCTGCAGGTTTTCACTCCTACCCCAGCTGTAATTAACCTGATTCAGTTTATCAACCAGATAATTCAATTCAGGTGTGCTACATTAGGGTTGGGGTGTAAAACCTACAGGACGGTAGCTCTCCAGGAACAGGGTTGAAGTGAAAACCTACAGGACGGTAGCTCTCCAGGAACAGAGCCCTGATCTATAGTATATTCATAAGTAAAGAGAAAACCTTGTCCCCAGAGAATCAAATAATATGGTGTTGAGATAAACAGAAAATAAATTAGGAGAGCATCAAGATCCTAAGCAGGGTGGACCTGAACAAACTGTTGCTAACTAAATACCCTGGAGGGCCCGGTACTGGGACTATATACCCTGGAGGGCCCGGTACTGGGACTAGATACCCTGGAGGGCCCGGTACTGGGACTAAATACCCTGGAGGGCCCGGTACTGGAACGAAATACCCATGGAGGGCCCGGTACTGGAACTAAATACCCTGGAGGGCCCGGTACTGGAACTAAATACCCTGGAGGGCCCAGTACTGGAACTAAATACCCTGGAGGGCCCAGTACTGGAACTAAATAACCTGGAGGGCCCAGTACTGGAACTAAATACCCTGGAGGGCCCGGTAATGTAACTAAATACCCTGGAGGGCCCGGTACTGTAACTAAATACCCTGGAGGGCCCAGTACTGTAACTAAATACCCTGGAGGGCCGGTACTGTAACTAAATACCCTGGAGGGCCCGGTACTGGTACTAAATACCCTGGAGGGCCCGGTACTGTAACTAAATACCCTGGAGGGCCCAGTACTGGAACTAAATACCCTGGAGGGCCCAGTACTGGAACTAAATACCCTGGAGGGCCCAGTACTGGAACTAAATACCCTGGAGGGCCAAGTACTGGAACTAAATACCCTGGAGGGCCTGTACTGGAACTAAATACCCTGGAGGGCCCGGTACTGTAACTAAATACCCTGGAGGGCCCGGTACTGTAACTAAATACCCTGGAGGGCCCACTGTACCCTGGAGGGCCCAGTACTGTAACTAAATACCCTGGAGGGCCCAGTACTGTAACTAAATACCCTGGAGAGCCGGTACTGTAACTAAATACCCTGGAGGTCCCAGTACTGGTACTAAATACCCTGGAGGGCCCAGTACTGGAACTAAATACCCTGGAGGGCCCAGTACTGGAACTAAATACCCTGGAGGGCCCAAGTACTGGAACTAAATACCCTGGAGGGCCCAAGTACTGGAACTAAATACCCTGGAGGGCCCAAGTACTGGAACTAAATACCCTGGAGGGCCCAGTACTGGAACTAAATACCCTGGAGGGCCCAGTACTGGAACTAAATACCCTGGAGGGCCCAGTACTGGAACTAAATACCCTGGAGGGCCCGGTACTGGAACTAAATACCCTGGAGGGCCCGGTACTGGAACTAAATACCCTGGAGGGCCCAGTACTGGAACTAAATACCCTGGAGGGCCCGGTACTGTAACTAAATACCCTGGAGGGCCCGGTACTGTAACTAAATACCCTGGAGGGCCGGTACTGTAACTACATACCCTGGAGGGCCCGGTACTGTAACTACATACCCTGGAGGGCCCGGTACTGTAACTACATACCCTGGAGGGCCCGGTACTGGAACTACATACACTGGAGGGCCCGGTACTGGAACTACATACACTGGAGGGCCGGTACTGTATGAGCTGCTTGGAGGGTGTTGGCAGTCGGATAAATGTTTCCTGATGAAACCCAAGTTATTAAATCTGCAATTGAGAAAAGCAGGCAAAAAACATAAGATTTAAAAACAACAATATTAAGGAGGGAATGCATAGAAAACGTAAATAAACTAACAGGGCTTTGACATAAAATAAAGCATATAAACGTTGACACGTCTCTAAAGTTTAACACAGGTCTGCTACACTGTTCAAATAAAATGTGGAAAAACCACAGCAAGTGAGAGAGACCTCATTCCAGTTTTGAAATGGAGGACACCGCTGCAAAGTCTCAAAGGCTGGGTTTTCAACCGTCTACCTGTCACACAAGAGGAGCCCTACTTCCCTAGGGCTCCGTTCCCTGAAGCAGAGGGTCAGGATGTGGGTGGGGGGGTTGCACCCGTTTCTCCTCACACCCTCCTTCTCATCCTCCTACTTCCTCCTGAATGAAGCTTACTGCCAGCGCAGAGTGTAACACTATGAAAACGCCAGACAAGCACCCTCCTAACTTACTGACGCTGTGTTTAAATTAAAGATGTTTGGAAACCAAGGAATTGTTTTCCTCAGTCTCTGTCGACCAGGTTTGACAGATGTGCTCTGAACAGCAGGTTGGGTGTTGATTGACGCACGCCATCAGCTGCTGTGACAGGAAGGAGATCAGAAATGAATGTGCCAAGTGTGAAAACTAAGGCAGACAGAGGTGGCAGGTTGAAAGGGTCCGACCTGACAACATTTTCTCATGTCTTAGATCTATCTATATGAACGTCAGAGGTCTCAATGATCTGTAATCTCACTAAATAAGGTTTCGGCTTCATTCATCTTCAATCTCATTAGCTAAAATGATCACAAGGTTGTGTTGTAAGTTTTAAACACGGAACATTCTCTCCAACTGAGCCTCTATCCCCAGCTGCTAGATAAATACTCTTTGTCACTGGCTAGTGGTTTGATGTGCACGTTGTGTGTTCTGTGTGCCAGGTATTTGACCACCATCACAACAGGAAATGATCACGTGGGTTTTAATGGTAAAAAAATAAAAACAAACAAATGAACACACACACGACAATTTAAATTACCTCACTAATTTCAGGCCAATGCGCCTAATATGATGCGCTAGCTTGTTTCTGAATCACTGTTACATTTGTAAAAAAAAAAACGAATTAATACAGCAATTGGAGAAAAGGTCAACAGGAAAGAGTAAACAAAAGGGGAAAACAGGAAGGTTTGGCCCAAGACAGTTCTAGATACCTCCCCTTCATTTTCTGGTGTTTTTAGGGTGTTGTAGGGAGGTCAAGACAGTTCTAGATACCTCCCTCCATTTTCTGGTGTTTTTAGGGTGTTGCAGGGAGGTCTGATGAGGGTAACATAAGTGACCGTCACGCTGTCTTTAATCTCAACAGTTTGTCAGAGTCCTCAGTGTATGGTGGGATGGAAGGTTCAAACATAATGTATTTTCTTGGAAATTAAAAAGGAGAAATAAGAAAAGTTAAACTAATTCCTTCATTCCACCCCCCTCCACCCCGTACAAGACGGCCTCTGTTGTGGCTGTCGTTCTCACAGGCGTTTCTGAGCGAAGAGTGACCCTACGACGACTCCTGTGACCAGGGTCATCCCCGCCAGAAACCACTTCTTAAAGCTCTCCTGAGACTTCCTGCTCTCAGCTGCAGCGTCCATCCCAAAGATCTCTGCAAACCGGTCCTGGAGATAGAGAGAAGGGAGTTGGTGAACAAAATGAGGTATAACCAAAAACAAAACCCAAAACGACTCTATACCTTTTATATAATGCACTCATTTAAAAAAACCAGAGCCAAATATAAATGCTACCAGCACATCCACAACCAGAAAACCTCCCTATGTGGAACAACAGTAACCCCCAAGTGAATCCCTTTCACTGTTGACATTTTCCTCACCATCGGGGTCATCTTGAGCCCACCCCTTCCAGGAAATCATTCGAGAGAATGTCCCAGAACACATGAGAATGTCCCAGAACACTGACATAAAGGTCTGCACTTCTGGCTACAGCCACAAGAGGGAAGCAGCACACACTGGATGATACATCCGATTACATCTGGCACTGATGTTTCCGGCTGGCTGAGGTTGTTTTCAGTGCGGTGAGTGAATAGTGGACTTCACTGGCCAGTAAAACAAATGGTTCTCAGACAATATAATATCAAGACTGATAACTATATAAACCAAGTAGTTTACATTTCTGTTTGTGTAAACCTTCATGACGTAACATTCAGATGGTCAGACACAGAGTCTTTGTCCCGTTGCTGAAAGTAAAGTAAGATAGACTCATTCCAGAGGAATTCCAAACATGCTGCTTTGATTACAGATGGGTGGTGCACACATCTCCCACAACCCCTTTCTTCCTTCCCCTCTAACAGGGTGATACAGTCATCACTCCTTCAAATACAGAAGAATACTGAACAATGGAGCCGGAAGCAAAGAAACATTAAAATAGCCAACGACGGTTGTGTTTCCCTTGACAGGATTTGTGACTGTGACATCACAGCTGTGAAGGTGTCTGGTAAAAAGCTTCTGAGGAATCGAGAGATGTTTTTCAAAGGAAAGGATTCCAAGAATAAGTGTGTGTGTGTGTGTGGGGGGGGGGCATGGCAGGGTCAGATAACAGCACATACGTCGAATTGACGTCTATTCCTCAGTCCTGAAGACCTCAGCTAGCTAGCACTGCCAGATACAGACACTACTGTTGGCCTACAGATACACTGGCAGACAGACATAATACTGTAGACCAGGGAGAGGCCTGATTGGTGTCACAGTTTTGCCCCAGTTAACACACCTGACTCCAATAATCAACTAATTATGAACTTCAGTTTATAACGCAATTATACTGAAACAAAATATATACCGCAACGTGTAATGTGTCGGTCCCATGATTCATGAGCTGAAATAAAAATTGTTCAATACGCACAAAAAGCTGATTTCTCTCAAATGCTGTTTACATGACCTGTTCGTGAGCATTTCTCCTTTGCCAAGTTAATCCATCCACCTGAGAGGTGTGGCATATCAAGAAGCTGATTAAGTGGCATGATCATTACACAGGTGCACCTTGTGCTGGGGACAATAAGATGTGTTGTGTGACAAAACTGCACAATGCCACAGTTGTCATGTTGAGGGAGCTTGTAATTGGCATGCTGACCGCAGGAATGTCCACCAGAGCTGTTGCCAGAGAATTTCATGTTAATTTCTCTACCATAAGCCACCTCCAACTTCATTTTAGAGAAATTGTTGCATGTTGCACTTATATTTTTCTTCAGTATAGTTAAAAAATTAGCTGGCTTTGCTAAGGATGGGGATAAAGTGTGACATCACTTCGGCCTCCGAGGACTGGAGTCGCCCCTGCCTAGTCTACAGTATTATGTCTGTCTGGCAGTGTTCATCTGTAGGCCAACAGTAGTGTCCGTCTCTGGCAGTGCCAGCCAGCTGAGGTCTGACCCTCCCTGGTCTACAGTATTATGTCTGTCTGGCAGTGTTTATCTGTAGGCCAACAGTAGTGTCCGTCTCTGGCAGTGCCAGCTAGCTCAGGTCTGACCCTCCCTGGTCTACAGTATTATGTCTGTCTGGGCCAACAGTAGTGTCCGTCTCTGGCAGTGCCAGCTAGCTGAGGCCTGACCCTCCCTGCAGAGTAGACCTACAGATAAACCTACTGCAACGAATACTGTATATTACACCCATAGTGTTCGCAATCATCACTCAATGATTCTGGTGCAAACACTGTCCAAACAAACCCACCACAGCCAAACCAAACTCCTTCGACTCTGCAGACAGACGACTGTAATGTCAACATGTAAGGCTAACTGTGCTGCAGGAGTCAGCAGCACTCTGAAGTTAGCCTAGTGATTAGAGCATTGGGCCGGTCACCGAATCCCTGAGCTGACAAGGTAAACATCTGTCATTCTGCCCCTGAGCAAGGCAGTTAACCCACTGCTGAGCAAGGCAGTTAACCCACTGCTGAGCAAGGCAGTTAACCCACTGCTGAGCAAGGCAGTTAACCCACTGCTGAGCAAGGCAGTTAACCCACTGCTGAGCAAGGCAGTTAACCCACTGCTGAGCAAGGCAGTTAACCCACTGCTGAGCAAGGCAGTTAACCCACTGCTGAGCAAGGCAGTTAACCCACTGCTGAGCAAGGCAGTTAACCCACTGCTGAGCAAGGCAGTTAACCCACTGCTGAGCAAGGCAGTTAACCCACTGCTGAGCAAGGCAGTTAACCCACTGCTGAGCAAGGCAGTTAACCCACTGCTGAGCAAGGCAGTTAACCCACTGCTCGCTGGGCGCCGTAGACTATGGCAGAGATGGTGGCTTAATGAATGCATTCAGTTGGACAACTGATTAGTTATCTCCCTTTCACTGAGAGGTGAAGCCACAGAGTATCGCTCCCTGTGAGAACAGCATGAAGGGGAATGACAGGAATGCTGTGGGTGTAGAAAATAAAGATCTCGGTTTGCGATGACATGATGTGTGAAAGCATATCAGAATAGTTAAAACCAATAGTGAAACCAAAAGCCTTAATAAAAATAGGATAAGAGTTCACTTCACTTTCCCTCTCTTGAATAGCCTCCCTGAAAGAATATTAATCAAATACAAGAATACATTTGATTTTTAACACACTTGTTCATCTTTCTACCATATCATCTAGGTTTATCTTCAATGTCTCTGCCCTGGTCTGTGTCAGCTCTACACTGCTTCCTGTGGTCTGTAATCATGGCAGGCAGCAGCATAATGCTCAACCCTGTAGTCATCAGTGCCTATTGATCTCCGGAGGTCTCATGTGTATTCTACCTGCCCAGGCATGACCATACCACACACCCCGACACAGTCCACACACTGACAGAACCACATGTTAAATGACTGGTAGTAAACCCCATGTTAAATGAACCACACTGGTTGTTAAATGACCATGTTAAATGACTGGTAGTAAACACATGTTAAATGACTAGTGAACTGAGGTTAAATGACTGGTAGTAAACCCCACATGTTAAATGACTGGTAGTAAACCCCACATGTTAAATGACTGGTAGTAAACCCCACATGTTAAATGACTGGTAGTTAAAACCCCACACATGTTAAATGACTGGTAGTCTAGTAAACCCCACATGTTAAATGACTCCTACATGTTAAATGACTGGTAGTTAAATGACTGGTAGTAAACCCCACATGTTAAATGACCACATGTTAAATGACTGGTAGTAAATAAACCCCACATGTTAAATGACTGGTAGTCCTACATGTTAAATGACTGGTAGTAAACCCCACATGTTAAATGACTGGTAGTAATCCCACATGTTAAATGATCCTACATGTTAAATGACTGGTAGTGACTGGTAAACATCCTACATGTTAAATGACAGTAAACCCCACATGTTAAATGACTGGTAGTAAACCCCACATGTTAAATCTATCCTACATGTTAAATGACTGGTAGTAAACCCCACATGTTAAATGACTGGTAGTAAACCCCACATGTTAAATGACTGGTAGTCCTGGTAGTACATGTTAAATGACTGTAGTAAACCCCACATGTTAAATGACTGGTAGTCCCACATGTTAAATGACTGGTAGTATGTTCCCACATGTTAAATGACTGGTAGTAAACCCCACATGTTAAATGACTGGTAGTACATCCCACAGGTCTATCCTACATGTTAAATGACTGGTAGTAAACCCCACATGTTAAATGACTGGTAGTACATCCCACAGGCACATTGTAATGTTAGTCATTCTCCAGGTCTGAGTGGTTCTGTCCCCTGTGAGCTACCTAGCCCTAAACCTACTCTCTCCAGTGTTTTCCACTTGTTCCCCAGAGATGTCAGGTGGTAAGAGCAGCCATTCTTAAGATGTTTTCCAGCCTCTGGGTTTTTCTTTGTGTTTAAAAACAAAATAATCGATAGCTGAAGAGAGAAGGAGAGAGGAGGGATGGATGGAGAAGTCCGTGGGGCAAAGGGGGAAAAAAACAACATTTCATTATAAGGTTGCCAAGGTTACCAGAGAGCAGCTGATCGGTGTGTTTGTGTCTGATAGATTATACAGAGCTACGTGGCTGAGAGGAAAGGCCCACAACACCACCGGCCCCTGAGTTAGCTCTAACAGGTAACCCCGCTGGGTTTCACCACCATCATGACCTGTAACAACATCTCCTTGGTGAAACACTGACCACAAGATTACTCAGAATACTTATCTTTTTTTTAAATCAATGAAAAGGTGCTATTTTAGAGAATGTAAGCAATATTTAAGATAGTTTTGAGGTTTAGACTAAAGTGTTCCTCTTCATAATTTAGAGCACGTAGGTCCCCAGAAAGAGAATCTGAATTTACCAGAGCCTTTCAAATAATTCAGCATCAGCTGATCTGGGCAGGTCTATTTCAATAGAGGCCTCAGCTCAGTTTGGCAACCTGAAAGGCAAAATATGCAGAGGGAACACAGTTACCAAACAGAATTGAAACAATGGTAAACGGGGAGTGTTCCATTCAAACGCAGAAAGGAATCCAGAATGTTCAGCTAGCCTAGTTGGGTGAATTACAGAATGCTGGCAAAGCCCTGAGAACACAGAAGCCTATGAATAAAACTAACAAAAAAAGGCCAGATTCCGCTTTAAACCAGCCCAACGAAAGACAAGAGGGTTGCAAAACCCTTTGGTCACACTGGACGGATTTCCTGTCAAATGCTGCATTCTTCAGTGATGACGCAGGACTTCTAGATTGTATCATCCAGTATTTGAGTAATAAATTGCCAGGCATGCCTCTCTGATGTTGAAGTCTGACCTTTGCTGAGTCATAATGAAAACACTGGATGTGTTGTGCTTCTAGGGCAAAAGTGCAATTCCAAATCAGTACGTCTTGTTTGTTGAGTAAACTCAAATAAACAAAACTGTTGCGGTTAGATTACATTTCCGAGTGACCTCAAAGGGACAGCTTTTAATCTACACCGCTGGTCAAACATGTTGAGTATTACTCACACTGACCAGTCGGACCTCTTATCTGCCATCATGATGCACACAGGCAGGGCAGAACTAGGCTAAAGTTGACAGCTAAGACAGTGCTCCCCGTCCCACCCTCAGAAAACAACTCCTCATGCCTGTCAGCAGATCATCCCATAGGGCGGCGCACAATTGGCCCAGCGTCGTCCAGGTTTGGCAGGTGTAGGCCGTCATTGTAAATAAGATTTTGTTCTTAACGGACTTGCCAAGTTAAATAAAAGGTTCAATAAATAAATAAAAAATAAGGTCATATGACAACTGGCAGACAGTCATCCTCCAGAGTGTGAAAGTCGGGCTTTGGGCCAAACCATCGGCCACCTGGACACTGCAGCATAGAGAGGGGTTAATACACCTGTCAAAGCCCTGGAGCAAGGCTCTGTTCTGCCTTTAACTTCTCCTGCTCAAATAGCTAGAGTACTATGTAGTCATAAAGACTGGTGATTGATTACAAACAACCCACACTAAGCAACTCTGCCATTAACTCCCCTTTAAACACTCAAGCAAGGCCGAGGGGGAGCCCACGCAGGACGAGGGCTAGGGGAGCCCACGCAGGACGAGGGCTAGGGGAGCCCACGCAGGACGAGGGCTAGGGGAGCCCACGCAGGACGAGGGGAGCCCAGTCAGGATGAGGGGAGCCCAGTCAGGACGAGGGCTAGGGGAGCCCAGTCAGGCCGAGGGCTAGGGGAGCCCACGCAGGCCGAGGGCTAGGGGAGCCCACGCAGGCCGAGGGCTAGGGGAGCCCACGCAGGCCGAGGGCTAGGGGAGCCCACGCAGGCCGAGGGGAGCCAACGCAGGCCAACCGAGTCGGCTCGGGGATTCAAACCAGCAACCTTTTGGTTACTGGCCCAACCGCTAGACAACCTGCTGCCCTTACCACTGTCATCAGACCCAACACTCTTAACCACTAGACGACCTGCTGCCCTTACCACTGTCATCAGACCCAACACTCTTCACCACTACCACTAGACTACCTGCTGCCCTTACCACTGTCATCAGACCCAACACTCTTAACCACTAGACTACCTGCTGCCCTTACCACTGTCATCAGACCCAACACTCGTAACCACTAGACTACCCTGCTGCCCTTACCACTGTCTTCAGACCCAACACTCTTAACCACTAGACTACCCTGCTGCCCTTACCACTGTCTTCAGACCCAACACTCTTAACCACTAGACTACCTGCTGCCCTTACCACTGTCATCAGACCCAACACTCTTAACCACTAGACTACCTGCTGTCCTTACCACTGTCATCAGACCCAACACTCTTAACCACTAGACTACCTGCTGCCCTTACCACTGTCATCAGACCCAACACTCTTAACCACTAGACTACCTGCTGCCCTTACCACTGTCAGACTAAACACTTAACCACTAGACTACCTGCCTCTCTAGCTAGGAGGTGGTCTGGTAAAAAGGACAATAGGGATAGAGGAACTTGATGGTGACCTCCCAGCTGGCTGTTATTGTAGGTTCTAGTCTACACATTAAGGAGAGTCTGTCTGACCTCTTCCTCTAGTGGGCCGTGTCTCTGCTGAGCCATCCGGAGACTAATCCATTCATTAAAGAGATTAATGAGTCGGACATTCAGGCTCCGACGCCGATCTGTTCTCAATCTCAGTTTGGGTTCCCTAGCAGGGCAGCTCACATTCTGTCGCCACCGCACCCCACAGAGTCTAGGGGAAAAAGGGGCCACAGCCACCACACACAGAGAAAGGTGTATATTTTGCTTCTTCAGATCCGCTGTGTCACCAGCAGCAACTCCACAAAGTCGAACCCTCAAAAACACTCACTGACTCCAACCCTCTCACAAAGGGTCAAAGACCTACCATCTGTCTGAAAGAAAGAGGAGAATAGAAAATGATAGGAAGTGACAGAGGAAGAGATTCATGAGAGTGAGGGGTGTAATGGGATAGGAGACAAGGAGACTAGGAGAGGAAAGACAACATTAAAATATGGCTACAACATTTACTCATTTTTAGGCAAGTCAGTTAAGATCAAATTCATATTTACAATGATGGCCTACCCCGGCAAAACCCTAATGACGCTGGGCCAATTGGGCGCCGCCCTATGGGACTCCCATTCACGTCCAGTTGTGATACAGCCTGGAATCAAACCAGGGTCTGTATTGATGCCTCTAACACGGAGATGCAGTTCCTTAGCCACGCCGCGCCAATCGGGAGCCCCAAATACGGCTCGTATTACATTGCCGCCAATTCGAACAAGAACAACAATGATCATGATGATCACAAGTCGGCTTAATCATATTCATTACAGCGCTTTCAGATTCTGGAATATTTGCTGGGCACCGTAGCCCCTCACCCCATGTCAGTTTAATAGATCACAGCTACCACACTAATCTCATAGAGAGGTCTCATAATCTGATATCAGTTTCTGTACATGCACACAGAGACCGGGAGAGACCGAGAGAGAGAGAAACCAAGGGAGGGGTTAACCTGTTACTCCTACCTCCTTACTTTTTCGAACATTCTGTTAAAAATCGCACAACATTTCAGCGCCCTGCTGCTCATGCCAGGAATATAGTATATGCATATGATTAGTATGTGTGGATAGAAAACACTCAGACGTTTATAAAACTGGTTAAATCACGGCTGTGACTATAACAGAATGTGCGTTTCATCAAAAAGCGCAGGAAAATCTGATCACTGAAAATGGAAATATATATCCATCCGCCACTTCAACCCATTGATAAAGGCGAACCACAATAAATGGGGCTGAGGTTGCAATACCTACAGCTTCCACAAGATGTCAACAGTCTTGTCATTTGCCTAGGCTTTGTTTCTTGGTCAAACAAAGAAGAGACAAGCCATTTCATCCGGTCTCCGCCCGGACATTATTTCCAGACGGACAGCTCAAAAATATACATCGCCTAGTGATCAATTTGGTCGCTTATTAACGTGTACTAATACCTAAAGTTGCATTACAAAAGTATTTCGAAGTGTTTTGTGAAAGTTTATCGTCAACTTTTTTAAATTTAAAAAAATGACGTTACGTTATAAGACGCAATTTTTTTTTGTTTATCACACAGTCTTCATAGATCGATATCTAGGCTATATATGGACCGATGGTCAAAGGTAATGAATGTTTTATATTTTATTTGTGCGGTTTGTGTAGCGACGACTATGCTAATTATTTTGTTTACGTCCCCTGCGGGTCTTTTGGGGTGTTACATGCTATCAGATAATAGCTTCTCATGCTTTCGCCGAAAAGCATTTTAAAAATCGGACTTGTTGCCTGGATTCACAACGAGTGTAGCTTTAATTCAATACCCTGCATGTGTATTTTAATGAACGTTTGAGTTTTAACTAGTACTATTAGCATTTAGCGTAGCGCATTTGCATTTACAGATATCTAGATGGGACGCCTGCGTGTCAGGTAGGAGCAAGAGGTTAATGGGGAGAAAATGCAGGCCAATACAGCCAATCTAATAAAGATGGAGAAACTGCAAGTAAGATAACAGGCCGAGGGACAGAGAGAGGCCGAGGGACAGAGAGAGGCCGAGGGACAGAGAGAGGCCGAGGGACAGAGAGAGGCCGAGGGACAGATTCAGAGTGGCAGAGAGAGGCCGAGGGACAGAGAGAGGCCGAGGGACAGATTCAGAGTGGCAGAGAGAGGCCGAGGGACAGATTCAGAGTGGCAGAGAGAGACCGAGGGACAGATTCAGAGTGGCAGAGAGAGACCGAGGGACAGATTCAGAGTGGCAGAGAGAGACCGAGGGACAGATTCAGAGTGGCAGAGAGAGACCGAGGGACAGATTCAGAGTGGCAGAGAGAGACCGAGGGACAGATTCAGAGTGGCAGAGAGAGACCGAGGGACAGATTCAGAGTGGCAGAGAGAGACCGAGGGACAGATTCAGAGTGGCAGAGAGAGACCGAGGGACAGATTCAGAGTGGCAGAGAGAGACCGAGGGACAGATTCAGAGTGGCAGAGAGAGACCGAGGGACAGATTCAGAGTGGCAGAGAGAGACCGAGGGACAGATTCAGAGTGGCAGAGAGAGACCGAGGGACAGATTCAAAGTGGCAGAGAGAGGGAGAGAGAGAAAGAGAATGGGGAAAGGAATCCTGACCTGATTTCCCACACTAAGACAGCTCAGAACTGGAGCAGAGAGCAGCAACCACAATGTTTCCACTGAGAGTACACCAACACACAGAGAACACTACTCTAGTTCTTCTGCCAACACACAGACCACTGCTCTAGTTCCTCGACCAACACACAGACCACTGCTCTAGTTCCTCGACCAACACACAGACCACTGCTCTAGTTCCTCGACCAACACACAAAGACCACTATTCTAGTTCTTCTACCAACACACACAGAGAACACTACTCTAGTTCCTCTACCAACACGCACAGAGAACACTACTCTAGTTCCTCGACCAACACACACAGAGAACACTACTCTAGTTCCTCTACCAACACACAGAGAACACTACTCTAGTTCTTCTACCAACACACACAGAGAACACTACTCTAGTTCTTCTACCAACACACAGAGAACACTACTCTAGTTCCTCTACCAACACGCACAGAGAACACTACTCTAGTTCCTCTACCAACACACAGAGAACACTACTCTAGTTCTTCTACCAACACACACAGAGAACACTACTCTAGTTCCTCTACCAACACACAGAGAACACTACTCTAGTTCCTCTACCAACACACAGAGAACACTACTCTAGTTCCTCTACCAACACACAGAGAACACTACTCTAGTTCCTCTACCAACACGCACAGAGAACACTACTCTAGTTCCTCTACCAACACACAGAGAACACTACTCTAGTTCTTCTACCAACACACACAGAGAACACTACTATAGTTCCTCTACCAACACACAGAGAACACTACTCTAGTTCTTCTACCAACACACAGAGAACACTACTCTAGTTCCTCTACCAACACACAGAGAACACTACTCTAGTTCCTCTACCAACACACAGAGAACACTACTCTAGTTCCTCTACCAACACACACAGAGAACACTACTCTAGTTCTTCTACCAACACACACAGAGAACACTACTCTAGTTCCTCTACCAACACACAGAGAACACTACTCTAGTTCCTCTACCAACACACAGAGAACACTACTCTAGTTCTTCTACCAACACACACAGAGAACACTACTCTAGTTCTTCTACCAACACACACAGAGAACACTACTCTAGTTCCTCTACCAACACACACAGAGAACACTACTCTAGTTCTTCTACCAACACACACAGAGAACACTACTCTAGTTCCTCTACCAACACACAGAGAACACTACTCTAGTTCTTCTACCAACACACAGAGAACACTACTCTAGTTCCTCTACCAACACACACAGAGAACACTACTCTAGTTCTTCTACCAACACACACAGAGAACACTACTCTAGTTCCTCTACCAACACACAGAGAACACTACTCTAGTTCTTCTACCAACACACAGAGAACACTACTCTAGTTCCTCTACCAACACACAGAGAACACTACTCTAGTTCTTCTACCAACACACAGAGAACACTACTCTAGTTCCTCGACCAACACACACAGAGAACACTACTCTAGTTCTTCTACCAACACACAGAGAACACTACTCTAGTTCCTCTACCAACACACAGAGAACACTACTCTAGTTCCTCTACCAACACACAGAGAACACTACTCTAGTTCCTCTACCAACACACAGAGAACACTACTCTAGTTCTTCTACCAACACACACAGAGAACACTACTCTAGTTCTTCTACCAACACACACAGAGAACACTACTCTAGTTCCTCTACCAACACACACAGAGAACACTACTCTAGTTCTTCTACCAACACACACAGAGAACACTACTCTAGTTCCTCTACCAACACACAGAGAACACTACTCTAGTTCCTCTACCAACACACAGAGAACACTACTCTAGTTCTTCTACCAACACACACAGAGAACACTACTCTAGTTCCTCTACCAACACACAGAACACTACTCTAGTTCTTCTACCAACACACAGAGAACACTACTCTAGTTCCTCTACCAACACACAGAGAACACTACTCTAGTTCCTCTACCAACACACAGAGAACACTACTCTAGTTCTTCTACCAACACACAGAGAACACTACTCTAGTTCCTCTACCAACACACAGAGAACACTACTCTAGTTCTTCTACCAACACACAGAGAACACTACTCTAGTTCCTCTACCAACACACAGAGAACACTACTCTAGTTCCTCTACCAACACACAGAGAACACTACTCTAGTTCTTCTACCAACACACACAGAGAACACTACTCTAGTTCCTCTACCAACTAACAGACCACAGAGCGACATTCATGGTGTCGCTAGTGGAGTCATTCTGGCCCTCTCTCAGAAAGCCCTGGTTGTAGACTAGGCATACATGTCTTCAGGGCCCAACTGTAGCTACACTGCTGTAGGCCTGTTAGTGAAACTGCTGAACACCAGGCCCCTCCTCCCTCCCCGCTGCTGAACACCAGGCCCCTCCTCCCTCCCCGCTGCTGAACACCAGGCCCCTCCTCCCTCCCCGCTGCTGAACACCAGGCCCCTCCTCCCTCCCCGCTGCTGAACACCAGGCCCCTCCTCCCTCCCCGCTGCTGAACACCAGGCCCCTCCTCCCTCCCCGCTGCTGAACACCAGGCCCCTCCTCCCTCCCTGCTGCTGAACACTGATCTACATCAGCACAGCTGGATGTCAGGCTGCTCTGTACAGAATCACAATCACATATTGCCATATTTAGAGCACAGCAACAGCTCATTGCTTAGTGTGGTGCTGCTCAGTTGGATGGCGAGCTGTGTTGGTGCACCAAGTGAGCCAGTGGTGCTGCAGGTCCCTCTTCCACATCACTGGATGATAAAGGCTATAAATAGAGCAGAGATAGGGGGAGTTGCCACTAAATGGACTGCTCCATTGGGTAAGACCCCATTACACATGTACACACACAGATGTGCATAGACAGTGTTTTTTTTCTCCCAGCTACATACTCCAATCTCTCTGTAGTGTACACGTTATGGTGGCTGGATCCCCCTGCAACCCTGGAGGAGTGGAACGTCCCAACCTTCCTTGAAGGTGAGTTGAGCGTCCCCCCACTCCCTGCAACCCTGGAGCAATGGAATGGCCCAATCGCTCTCCCTCTCCTCAGCATCAAACCTACTGTCCCAGACTGACGGTTTTGTGACAAGGCTGAGGGAGACAGAATTACACCATCTGTTTAATGACATTTTCACTCAGTCACTGACACACCATCAACCACAAACAACCCCCACACAGACAATGCAGTGTGTGCAAGACTGAACATTTATAAGGAAACACTTCATTGCAAAAGACAAAACAAACTTGAAAGTGTCAGTGTGCACATGTGGGTAAGCAACCGCAGGGGTGCACGTGTGGGTAAGCAACCGCAGGGGTGCACGTGTGGGTAAGCAACCGCAGGGGTGCACGTGTGGGTAAGCAACCGCAGGGGTGCACGTGTGGGTAAGCAACCGCAGGGGTGCACGTGTGGGTAAGCAACCGCAGGGGTGCACGTGTGAGTAAGCAACCGCAGGGGTGCACGTGTGGGTAAGCAACCGCAGGGGTGCACGTGTGGGTAAGCAACCGCAGGGGTGCACGTGTGGGTAAGCAACCGCAGGGGTGCACGTGTGGGTAAGCAACCGCAGGGGTGCACGTGTGGGTAAGCAACCGCAGGGGTGCACGTGTGGGTAAGCAACCGCAGGGGTGCACGTGTGGGTAAGCAACCGCAGGGGTGCACGTGTGAGTAAGCAACCGCAGGGGTGCACGTGTGAGTAAGCAACCGCAGGGGTGCACGTGTGGGTAAGCAACCGCAGGGGTGCACGTGTGGGTAAGCAACCGCAGGGGTGCACGTGTGAGTAAGCAACCGCAGGGGTGCACGTGACAGGTCTCGTGCAATAGTGCCGAGGTAGAGGTAAAGTTGCATGCCCGCTTACCATGTGCTTGCTAACTCTCGCTTAAAGCTCGCTGCCGCCGGCTAGCCCTGTTATGAATTGGGGAGCAGCTTCGTGCACTTCGATCTCAGAAATGTGTCTGTACAGGCAGGGGATCTCAGAGCAGCAGTGGGCCCCAGAGATGCGTCTGTACGGCCCACCTTTGTGTGGACATGTCCTGGCAGCCATCAACCACTGTCCCACTGCCTTGTGGGTTAGTCTGGTATGACAAAGGCTATGTGAGCCTGAGACAAAAGCAGTGCTGGCGATGAGCGGTGGGCGGACGCCAACAGACTGGACCCGGCAGCCTCCTGTGGAAGATACTGGTCGTCCTGGGTTTCTCCTTCGGACAGTGAAGTAGTGATGTTGGTATCCACTTCGGACCTCGGTGAAACCATCAACCAGAAACCGGACTAAAAGTCTGGCGGCATCTGGTGACGGGGGCAGGAGTGAATGCACCGAGAGCCCTTATAAAATCAGACCCATGCATGCCAGCGACACAGGACTATTATGGCCGCCAGCAGTTGGGACTTGAGTGGCAGCTGCTCTCGGCAGACCACTGTGTGACTGAGCAGCCCAATTTAGGATCCACACTGCTCACCCCAGCTGGGGAGGCGCCTAGGAAAAGGTGGCCTAACAATGGCTCACTCACTCCATCCTGGATAGACTACCGAACCTATCGGGAGTTCCACTCAGCGGTCAAAAAATGCCCTTAGAAAATAATTCCCTGGCAACATGGAACAACATAATTATTTTGGACAGTGACGATAATAGCGACCCCCAACGGAGAACAGCTTTGATGGCTGAAAAACTAAGGCTCTACAACATTGACATTTGTGCCCCGAGTGAAACCAGGTTCCTGGATGAAGGGTCCCTGAAAGAGGGAGGAGGTTACACCTTCTTCTGGAAAAGGTTACCCTCCGGGTGGACAACATCAGCACAGTGTGGGACTGGCAATTAAGAACAGCCTTTTACCCAGCCACACCAAAAAGTGAAAGACTCATGTCTCTCCGTAACCCCCTAGCCAAGATGCCACTCTTCTCAGTGCATACACAGAGGTTGACCGATTAAATGGGGACGATTTTAAATTCTCATAACAAATCGATCGGCCTTCTTGGACGTTGATTATGGCCGATTACATTGCAATGCACGAGGAGACTACGTGGCAGGCTGACCACCTGTTACGCGAGTGCAGCGTCAAAAGGACCTTGTGGCTGCAAGGAGCCAAGGTAAGTTGCTAGCATTAAACATATCTTACAAAAAAAAAATATCAAACCTCACATGGTTGATGATATTACTAGGTTAAGTAGCTTGTTTTCCGTTTTCCGTTGCATGGGGCGGCAGGGTAGCCTAGCCTAGGCTACCCTGCCGCCCCATGCAACGGAAAACAAGCTACTTAACCTAGTAATATCATCAACCATGTGAGGTTTGATATTTTTTTTTGTAAGATATGTTTAGAGCGTTGGACTAGTAATCGGAAGGTGGCAAGTTCAAACCCTTGAGCTGACAAGGTACAAATTTGTCGTTCTACCCCTGAACAGGCAGTTAACCCACTGTTCCTAGGCAGTCATTGAAAATAAGAATTTGTTCTTAACTGACTTGCCTAGTAAAATATATATATATATATATAAAATCAATGCTGTGCCTGTTATTTTATCATCGAATCATGGACGACTTCAACTTGGCCAAACAGGTGGTGATTTAACTAAAGCGCATTTGCGGAAAAAGCACAATCGTTACACAAATGTACCTAACCATAAACATAAATGCCTTTCTTAAAATCAATACACAAGTAAATATTTTTTTTTAAACCTGCATATGTAGTTAAGAAATTCATGTTAGCCGGCAATATTAACTAGGGAAATTGTGTCACTTCTCTTGCGTTCAGTGCAAGCTGCTCTGAGATCAGGGTATAATGCAGCAGTTTGAGCCGCCTGGCTCGTTGCCAACTGTGTAAAGACCGTAATTAATTTGCCAGAAGTTTATATAATTATGACATAACATTGAAGGTCGTGCAATGTAACAGCAATATTTAGACTTAGGGTTGCCACCTGTTAGATAAAATACGTAATGGTTCCATGTTTCACAGAAAGAATAAACTTTTTGTTTTCGAAATTATAGTTTCCGGATTTGACCATATTAATGACCGAAGACTCGTATTTGTGTGTTTATTATATTATAATTAAGTATATGATTTGATATTTGATCGAGTAGTCTGACTGAGCGATGGAAGACAGCAGCAGGCTCGTAAGCATAAAAAAACAGCACTTTACTGCGTTTGCCAGCAGCTCTTAGCAATGCTTGAAGCACAGCGCTGTTTATAACATCAAGCCTATCAACTCCCGAGATTAAGCTCGCAATACTAAAGTGTGTATAAGAACATCCAATAGTCAATGGTACAGTTAAAGTTGGAAGTTTACATACACCTTAGCCAACTACATTTAAAAACTCAGCGTCACAATTCCTGACATTTAATCAAAGTAAAAATTCCCTCTCTTAGGTCAGTTAGGATAACCACTTTATTTTAAGAACGTGGATGTCAGAATAATAGTAGAGAGAATGATTGATTTCAGCTTTTATTTCTTTCATCACATTCCCAGTGGGTCAGAGGTTCACATACACTCAATTAGTATTTGGTAGCATTGCCTTGAAATTGTTTAACTTGGGTCAACCGTTTCAGGTAGTCTTCCACAAGCTTCCCACAATAACTTGGGTGAATTTTGGCTCGTTCCTCCTGACAAAGCTGGTGTAACTGAGTCAGGTTTGTCAGCCTCCTCCTTGCTCGCACACACCTTTTCAGTTCTGCCCACAAATTTTCTACAGGATTGAGGTCAGGGCTTTGTGATGCCCACTCCAATACCTTCACTTTGTTGTCCTTAACCTGTTGAGTGTAGGGGGCAGTATTTTAATGTTTGGATGAAAAACGTACCCAAATGAAACTGCCTATTTCTCAGGCCCAGAAGCTAGAATATGCATATAATTGTCAGATTAGGATAGGAAACACTCTTAAGTTTCCAAAACTGTCAAAATATTGAGTATAACAGAACTGATATTGCAGGCGAAAACCTGAGGAAAATCCAACTCGGAAGTGCCTCTTATTTTGAAAGCTCCCTGTTCCATTGCATGCCTTCCCTCCATTTAAAGGGATATCAACCAGATTCCCTATGGCTTCCACATGGTATGAACAGTCTTCAGACATCGTTTCAGCCTTTTATTCTGAAAAATGAGCGAGAACGATCACATCATGTCAGTGGATGGGCTGGGTGCCAGCAGAGTTTTGTTGGCATGCGCCAACAGCTTGGAGCAGACATTTTCTCTCTCTCTCTCTCTCCTATTGAAAAAGCTATGGTCCGGTTGAAATATTAGCGATTATTTATTGTAAAAACAACCTGAGGATTGATTATAAATTAAGCTGCCTGCTACTCAGCCATAAATAATTTGTAAATTTGGATAGAAAACACTGACGTTTCTAAAACTGTTTGAATGATTTGAGTATAACAGAACGCATATGGCAGGCAAAAACCAGAGAAAAAAAATCCAACCAGGAAGTGGGAAATCTGAGTTTTGTAGTTTTTCAACTCAGCCCCCATTGAAGATACAGGGTGATATTAGTTATGTTTCACTTCCCAAGGCATCCACTAGATGTCAACAGTATTTAGAACCTCTTTTGAGGATTCTATTCTAAAGGAGGGTCTCAAAAGGGCTCTTTGAGTAAGTGGTCTGGCAGAGTGCCACAGCCTCGGTCTGGCACGCTCAAGTGAAAGGTAGCTACGTTCCACTTCATTTGTACAGACAATGGAATTGTCCGGTTGGAACATTAATGAAGTTACGTTAAAAACATCCAAAAGATTGATTCTATACTTAGTTTGGCATGTTTCTACGTGCTGTAACAGAACTTTTTGAACTTTTCGTCCGACGCGACCTGAACGCGCTTTTGGATTTGTTTAAAAATCAAATCAAATTTTATTTGTCACATACACATGGTTAGCAGATGTTAATGCGAGTGTAGCGAAATGCTTGTGCTTCTAGTTCCGAGAATGCAGTGATAACCAACAAGTAATCTAACTAACAATTCCAAAACTACTGTCTTATACACAGTGTAAGGGGATAAGGAATATGTACATAAGGATATATGAATGAGTGATGGTACAGAGCAGCATACAGTAGATGGTATCGAGTACAGTATATACATATGAGATGAGTGTGTAGACAAAGTAAACAAAGTGGCATAGTTAAAGTGGCTAGTGATACATGTATTACATAAGGATGCAGTCGATGATGTAGAGTACAGTATATACATATGCATATGAGATGAATAATGTAGGGTAAGTAACATTATATAAGGTAACAAAAGAAGATATTTGGACATAACTGATGGACATTATCGAACAAATCAAACAATTATGGTGGAACTGGGATTCCTGGGAGTGCATTCCAATGAAGATCAAAGTTAAGTGAATATTTAAAATGCTATTTCTGAGTAATGTTGACTACCCAATATGGCAGGTATCTTTTTGGCTGGTTTGTTGTCTAAAGGCTGTAATCAGATTATTGCATTGTTTGCTTTTTCCGTAAGTTTAAAAAAAATCTGACACAGCGTTTGCATTAAGGAGAAGTTTATCTAAAGTTCCATGTATTGTATAATAGTCATCTTTATCAATGTTTATTATGAGTATTTCTGTAAATTGATGTGGGTCTCTGCAATATCTCTGCATGTTTTAGAACTACTGAACGTAACAGGCCAATGTAAACTGAGATTTTAAAAAATATATATATGAACTTTATCAAACAAAACATACATGTATTGTGTAACATGAAGTCCTATGAGTGTCATCTGATGAAGATCAAAAGGTTAGTGATTCATTTTCTCCATTTCTTCTTTTTGTGACTCCTCTCTTTGGCTGGAAAAAATGGCTGTGTTTTTCTGTGGCTTGGCGAGGGGGGGTTCCGCTAGCAGAACGGGGTTGATTACAATACTGGGTTGGGTGAATATATTTTATATGATATACATCATTTTTTGTTAACTAGAAAATAGTATCCTACAGCAAAGTGTGTTTAAATAATTTCTAACTTGTTAACAATTTTTGTTAGTTCATTTTTGCTACCATGTGGGTTTTAGCTTGCTTGAGCCTGCTAACTCAGTGTTAATTCACCTGTTTCCATATATGTTTCATGTAAAAAAAAACTTACAAAGGAGTTGTTTAATCTAACTGCTTAACTATTTATCTGTAAATGGAATTGTATTTCTTCATACCAATTTTTTTCTAATCGTTAAAGGAAATTGCCAGGGACACTATCTGATGTGTGGAGACATTTCACTGCAGCTAATGTAGAAGGAAAAGCTGTGTATATTTGCAAATACTGTGCCAAATCATATGTGAAAAATGCAACAAAGATGCTGAATCATCTGACCAAGTGCATAAAGTTCCCTCAGTGCTCACAACAAGCAACTTCTGACAAAAGTCCCTCTACTTCTTCTATTCGAGGTGAAAATGATGAATCCGACACCTTATCGATAGCAACAGCTCATGGTCCTCCTGGAATCAGAAGTTTTTTTTGACTCAATGGAGGAAAGTAGTCAGAGATGCTGATGAATGTCTTGCTCAAGCGGTGTATGCAACTGGTTCCCCTCTGATGCTCACAGCCAATGTGTATTGGAAGAGATTTCTGAATGTTCTTCGCCCAGCATACACCCCTCCAACCAGACATGCTTTATCTACTCATTTGCTGGATGCAGAGTTCAACAGAGTTAACGTGAAGGTCATGCAAATCATAGAGTAAGCAGACTTTATTGCAATCATCTCTGATGGGTGGTCGAATGTTAATGGGCAAGGAATAATGAACTACATCATCTCCACCCCTCAACCAGTATTCTACCAGAGCACAGACACAAGGGACAACAGACACACCAGTCTCTACATTGCAGATGAGCTGAAGGCAGTCAATGACCTTGGATCACAGAAGATATTTGCACGAGTGACAGACAATACTGCCAACATGAAGGCTGCTTGGTCTAAAGTGGAGGAGTACTACCCTCACATCACACCCATTGGCTGTGCTGCTCATGCATGGAATCTGCTCATCAAGGACATCATGGCACTGAAAACAATGGATACACCCTACTAGAGAACCAGGGAAATGGTTTGGTATGTGAAGGATCATCAAGTTATAGCAGCAATCTACCTCATCAAGCAAAGTGAGAAGAATAAGAGCACCACATTGAAGCTTCCCAGCAACACCTGTTGGGGTGGTGTTGTCATCATGTTTGACAGTCTTCTGGAGGGGAAGGAGTCTCTCCAAGAAATGGCCATATCACAGTCTGCCAATATGGACAGCCTCATCAAGAGGATCCTCCTGGATTATGTATTTTGGGAGAGAGTGGTAAGCAGCCTGAAACTCCTGAAACCTACAGCAGTAGCCATTGCACAGATTGAGGGAGACAATGCAATCCTGTCTGATGTTCAGACTGCTTGCAGATGTAAGAGAAGAAATCCGCAATGCCCTGCCCACGTCACTGTTGCTCCAAGCAGAGGTATGTGCAGTTCTGAAATATATCAGAAGTTGTGAAGACTTCTGCCTGAAGCCCGCAGTGTACACTTTGGACCCCAAGTATGCTGGCAAGAGCATCCTGTCTGGTGCAGAGGTCAACAGGGCCTATGGTGTCATCAATACTGTGTCTCGCCACCTTGGCCTGGATGAGGGTAAGGTTCTTGGCAGTCTGGCGAAGTACACTTCCAAGCAAGGGCTTTGGGATGGAGATGCAATATGGCAGTCATGCCAACATATCTCATCAGCCACCTGGTGGAAGGGACTTTGTGGATCTGAGGCTCTTTCCCCTCATCCTACAAATCCCACCAACATCAGCCACCTCGGAGCGCAACTGGTCCTTGTTTGGGAACACACACACCAAAGCACGCAACCGGCTGACCAATGCAAGGGTTTAAAAATTGGTGGCCATCCGGGCAAATTTGAGGATTTTTGAACCTGACAACAAGTCATCCTCAACAAGGTTGGAAAGTGACAGTGAAGATGAGGCCTCAGAGTCTGACGTTCAAGAGGTGGACATTGAGGAGGTCCAGGGAGAAGACATGGAAGCCTGAGAGGAAGTCAACCAAAGCTTTAGTTTCTAGACTATCATTTTACAGATGTATGTTGGAAAGATTTTGGGAGATGCGATGGATCATTGGGGGATCAGTCAATATTAATTTTCTTGTTCAGTGAAATCATCCCATGTGAAGTCAACTCATTTAATTTAAATTCGTAACATTTAAAAAAAAAAATTATATTGGAAAGATTTAATCATTTGCAAATATGTCTACTTATGAGAAGGTAAAAGGTTTATGTTTCTGTCTTCATATGATATGGTAAATATATCCAATGTCAAAAAACATCTACATTTCAAATGGTATTAAAATGAATTCCACAGAAAGTTTCAACCTCTGAATATTTCAACCTTAGTGGTTACCATTTAAAATCCAAAAGAGAGTTGTGAGGATTCTGTGCCATTGTGGAGGTTAGAAAAACAGACAGGCAATGGCCAACCCAAGTTCAGATCTACCCATCAGAATGTCTATTACTGTTCACCTGGTCCTCTACCCATCAGAATGTCTGTTACTGTTCACCTGGTCCTCTACCCATCAGAATGTATGTTACTGTTCACCTGGTCCTCTACCCATCAGAATGTCTGTTACTGTTCACCTGGTCCTCGACCCATCAGAATGTCTGTTACTGTTCACCTGGTCCTCTACCCATCAGAATGTCTGTTACTGTTCACCTGGTCCTCTACCCATCAGAATGTATGTTACTGTTCACCTGGTCCTCTACCCATCAGAATGTCTGTTACTGTTCACCTGGTCCTCGACCCATCAGAATGTCTGTTACTGTTCACCTGGTCCTCTACCCATCAGAATGTCTGTTACTGTTCACCTGGTCCTCTACCCATCAGAATGCATGTTACTGTTCACCTGGTCCTCTACCCATCAGAATGTCTGTTACTGTTCACCTGGTCCTCTACCCATCAGAATGTCTGTTACTGTTCACCTGGTCCTCTACCCATCAGAATGTCTGTGACTGTTCACCTGGTCCTCGACCCATCAGAATGTCTGTTACTGTTCACCTGGTCCTCGACCCATCAGAATGTCTGTGACTGTTCACCTGGTCCTCGACCCATCAGAATGTCTGTTACTGTTCACCTGGTCCTCTACCCATCAGAATGTCTGTGACTGTTCACCTGGTCCTCGACCCATCAGAATGTCTGTTACTGTTCACCTGGTCCTCTACCCATCAGAATGTCTGTTACTGTTCACCTGGTCCTCGACCCATCAGAATGTCTGTGACTGTTCACCTGGTCCTCGACCCATCAGAATGTCTGTTACTGTTCACCTGGTCCTCGACCCATCAGAATGTCTGTTACTGTTCACCTGGTCCTCTACCCATCAGAATGTCAGTTACTGTTCACCTGGTCCTCTACCCATCAGAATGTCAGTTACTGTTCACCTGGTCCTCGACCCATCAGAATGTCTGTTACTGTTCACCTGGTCCTCGACCCATCAGAATGTCTGTTACTGTTCACCTGGTCCTCGACCCATCAGAATGTCTGTTACTGTTCACCTGGTCCTCTACCCATCAGAATGTCAGTTACTGTTCACCTGGTCCTCGACCCATCAGAATGTCTGTTACTGTTCACCTGGTCCTCTACCCATCAGAATGTCTGTTACTGCACGTTTGCATACTGACATGTTACCTGTGGGGACGGCTGGGCACAGCAGATAGCGACACACATTACTGTGTGTGTGGGGGGGACACACATACACTTGTCTGTACGTGCGCGCACCCAGAGGTCCTTTGTTTAAGGTGGTCACGTGAACGGGTCTAGGACACTGTTCAATCCACTGTATCAAAGCACTGTACGACAACTATAAAAACACATCCACTTCATTTAGCATGGTCATTTCAGAAACATACCAACACTACTCTATTTAAAACGTATTATTTAAAACGTACACTTGAAAATTTAAACAAAATCCCCATGGTGACCAGGTATAGGCAAGACAAATCGGGGAGACGGGATCTGCTACATCATCTATCAGGGGGAGGACAGTCAGCCGTGATTGGTGATTTTGTCAATTGGATTGAAGAAAATGAGTAAACATGGATGGATGGGTAAACAAACGAGTGGACACGTGACGGTGAGTGCACACACACACACACACCACAGTGATGCTGGCGTGTTGTTGCTTGTCTGGTCTGCAACACGACTGCTAGTGTGTGGTGGTTGGGGGAGGGAGGATGAGGGAGGCGGGCTGATGGGTCCCAGGGGTACAGTCTCCTTTCCTTTAGGGCAGTCTGACTTACACCTATTCCCTGCCGCTGTGACGTGTGTATCCTATGTGCAGTGTGTATCCTATGTGCAGTGTGGATCCTATGTGCAGTGTGGATCCTATGTGCAGTGTGGATCCTATGTGCAGTGTGGATCCTATGTGCAGTGTGGATCCTATGTGCAGTGTGGATCCTATGTGCAGTGTGGATCCTATGTGCAGTGTGGATCCTATGTGCAGTGTGGATCCTATGTGCAGTGTGGATCCTATGTGCAGTGTGGATCCTATGTGCAGTGTGGATCCTATGTGCAGTGTTTATGTATTCATTGGAAGGGCTCGACTGTCTAGAACAAATATGTGCTGCCTATGAAATGTCCACAAAAAATACAAAATAGCAAGAGCTCAAGTTCTCCAGTCACAGAATACATGTGGTAAAAGAGTCAAATATAGCCTGTATGATGTTAAAGCAATAAGGCCCGGAGGGGTGGGGGAGTTTATGGCCAATATACCACCACTAAAGGCTGTTCTTAAGCACGACACAACACGGAGTGCCTGGACACTATAAACTGGTTACCAACGTAATTAGACCAGAAAAAAATACATATTTTACCGTGTGATATACCACGGCTGTCAGCCAATCAGCATTCAGGGCCCGAACCACCCGGTTTATAATGTGTGTTACGTAGTGGCTTGCAGGGGATGTAGCCTTCAGTTGAGGTGTGGCACTCTCACAGACACAAAGGAGATAAACTATTCCTTTATTTCCTGCCTATCTTTCGTCCTCCCACTTCCAACTATCATCCTCAGACCTGCCCTCTCCCACTGACGGTCCAAATGGGTTACCCGTTATTCTGTCAGAACCGCATGTCCAGATATTATTCACCCATAATTGGTACTAACTCAAACCCCCTCAGGCATTCTCCTCCCTCACTGCCCTCCCTCCACCATCCTGTATCAGTAGACTACATTCTCTCCCTCCACCATACTGTATCAGTAGACTACATTCTCTCCCTCCACCATCCTGTATCAGTAGACTACATTCTCTCCCTCCACCATCCTGTATCAGTAGACTACATTCTCTCCCTAAACCATACTGTATCAGTAGACTACATTCTCTCCCTCCACCATACTGTATCAGTAGACTACATTCTCTCCCTCCACCATACTGTATCAGTAGACTACATTCTCTCCCTCCACCATACTGTATCAGTAGACTACATTCTCTCCCTCCACCATCCTGTATCAGTAGACTACATTCTCTCCCTAAACCATACTGTATCAGTAGACTACATTCTCTCCCTCCACCATACTGTATCAGTAGACTACATTCTCTCCCTCCACCATCCTGTATCAGTAGACTACATTCTCTCCCTCCACCATCCTGTATCAGTAGACTACATTCTCTCCCTCCACCATCCTGTATCAGTAGACTACATTCTCTCCCTCCACCATCCCAGTAGACTACATTCTCTCCCTCCACCATCCTGTATCAGTAGACTACATTCTCTCCCTCCACCATACTGTATCAGTAGACTACATTCTCTCCCTCCACCATCCTGTATCAGTAGACTACATTCTCTCCCTCCACCATCCTGTATCAGTAGACTACATTCTCTCCCTCCACCATACTGTATCAGTAGACTACATTCTCTCCCTCCACCATCCTGTATCAGTAGACTACATTCTCTCCCTCCACCATACTGTATCAGTAGACCATTCTCTCCCTCCACCATCCTGTATCAGTAGACTACATTCTCTCCCTCCACCATCCTGTATCAGTAGACTACATTCTCTCCCTCCACCATCCTGTATCAGTAGACTACATTCTCTCCCTCCACCATCCTGTATCAGTAGACTACATTCTCTCCCTCCACCATCCTGTATCAGTAGACTACATTCTCTCCCTCCACCATCCTGTATCAGTAGACTACATTCTCTCCCTCCACCATCCTGTATCAGTAGACTACATTCTCTCCCTCCACCATCCTGTATCAGTAGACTACATTCTCTCCCTCCACCATCCTGTATCAGTAGACTACATTCTCTCCCTCCACCATCCTGTATCAGTAGACTACATTCTCTCCCTCCACCATACTGTATCAGTAGACTACATTCTCTCCCTCCACCATCCTGTATCAGTAGACTACATTCTCTCCCTCCACCATCCTGTATCAGTAGACTACATTCTCTCCCTCCACCATACTGTATCAGTAGACTACATTCTCTCCCACAATTTGTTTCGAAATGATGCTCTTTGGCACTCTGTTTACTTTCCAACCTCATTCACCACTGAGGTCAGAGCGAGGGGGGATTCCACATATCATTCCTTAAAATGAGCTGTTCCCGCCATTCACTTTAACCTCCTTCACCACTGAGGTCGGACAGAGACTCAGTCGTTGACTCAAGGGGGATTCCACCTGTCACTCAGTCTTCATAACTCAACCTGCTATTAACTTTCAACCTCTCTTTCAGTCGTTCTTCTCAGGTCATTTTTCTCTAACACAAATCAGGAGCGAATATGTTATAAAGCACCAATGAGATGAGGAGCGGTCAGGGAGAACTGAATGAACATGTTTGTTAGGTAGGACAGCAGTAAGTCATCCTGTGCTGTAACAGGGTGTGGCCTCCCCTAAGCAGCTGGTTGGTTCTCTTTCTAATGCCACAATAAAACCAGGTGATAGGCCACACCTACTCTATACATCGTACAGCTGCCAACGGATCTGTGTGTTTTAGAGAAAGAGCATACCCTACGTGTTTCAGGGGGAAACAGGACAGAGAGAGCATACCCTACGTGTTTCAGGGGGAAACAGGACAGAGAGAGCATACCCTACGTGTTTCAGGGGGAAAACAGGACAGAGAAAGAAGTGTGTTGTTTTGGTTTGTAATGAAACATGAGCGAAATGGATAAACATGAGGGCATTTCTTTCTGGAAAATATAGGGTACATTTTAATAGGTTCCCCTGTGGTGTGGGGATGTCCCAGGTCCTCCCTCACTAGTCGTGAAAAAAAGTACCCAAAAGTCATACCTGAGTAAAAGGAAAGATTGCTTATTAGAAAATTACTCAGATAAAAGTGAAAGTCACCCAGTGAAATACTACTTCAGTAAAAGTCTAAAAGTATTTGGTTTTAAATATACTTAAGTATCAAAAGTAAAAGTATAAATAACTTCACATTCCTTATATTAGGCAAACTAGACGGCACGATTTTCTTGTTTTTCTCCTTCCATTTAGAGATATCCAGGGGCACACTCAAACATAATTTACAAACGAAGCAGTTGTTTAGTGAGTCTGCCAGATTAAAGGCAGTAGGAATGACCAGGGATGTTCTCTGTTTAGTGAGTCCACCAGATTAAAGGCAGTAGGAATGACCAGGGATGTTCTCTGTTTAGTGAGTCTGCCAGATTAAAGGCAGTAGGAATGACCAGGGATGTTCTCTGTTTAGTGAGTCTGCCAGATTAAAGGCAGTAGGAATGACCAGGGATGTTCTCTGTTTAGTGAGTCTGCCAGATTAAAGGCAGTAGGAATGACCAGGGATGTTCTCTGTTTAGTGAGTCTGCCAGATTAAAGGCAGTAGGAATGACCAGGGATGTTCTCTGTTTAGTGAGTCTGCCAGATTAAAAGCAGTAGGAATGACCAGGGATGTTCTCTGTTTAGTGAGTCTGCCAGATTAAAGGCAGTAGGAATGACCAGGGATGTTTTCTTGATAAGTGTGTAAATTGGACTATTTCCTGTCCTGCTGAGATTTCAAAATGTAACAAATACTTTTGGGGGTCAGGGAAAATGTATGGAGTAAAAAGTACAATATTTTATTCAGGAATGTAGTGAAGTAAAAGTTGTCAAAAATATAAACAGTAAAGTACAGATACCACAAAAACGACTTAAATACTTTAAAGTAATTTTACTGAAGTACTTTATACCCCTGGTGCGCACTGAGGGATGTGTGTTTGTTCTCTTCATTACACATAGAAAACACATAAGACAAATTCAAATCTGAGCAAAAGTGTTATGTGCATTCTTGTGTAGAGTATGGAATGATAAGATACATCAATATACTGTTTATCTGTGTTATGGTGTGTGTGTGTGTGTGTGTGTGTGTGTGTGTGTGTGTGACATGCACGTGATCCAATAGTAAGTATGGCATGGCTGGAACGCCAAACATTGAACCGGTAACGTTAGTTAGGATGTGTGTGTATTGACACAGCACACACAGAGAGGACACAACATTTGTCTGGAGGCCCAATTCCAATACCACAAGGAGAACAGAAACCAAACTACATGACTGAATCTGCTTGATTGAACACACAATTCCATTCAATATTTAGGCCATTCACGTCTTCCACTCGGAGCAACATTCAACATCCGATGATAGAAACAACATTCAAATTTGCTAAGGTGCTCAGGTGTTTGGGCATGACGGTCCTGTACGTGATGAGTTACTGTTCCCGTTAAAAGCGTCCAGTGGTTCAAGGCGTGGTATCTGGTGTTTCTGGGTGTGGTGGTGGTGGCATATGAGCTGTCACTAACCAAGTCATCTGCCTGTTTCAACTTTTAAAATTAAAAATCCATTTCACCTCTGCAACAGCAGAGAGACAACCCAATCGGATGGCCCCTCCACACACAACGTACACAATCGGATGGCCCCTCCACACACAACGTACCCAATCAGATGGCCCCTCCACACACAACGTACCCAATCAGATGGCCCCTCCACACACAACGTACCCAATCGGATGGCCCCTCCACACACAACGTACCCAATCGGATGGCCCCTCCACACACACAACGTACCCAATCGGATGGCCCCTCCACACACAACGTACCCAATCAAATGCCAGTTTCTACAGGACCCATCCCTTTCGAGACTGTTTCAACATCCCCTCATTCCAATCCACACCCCATCATGTGTCAGCCCACACAAAGGAAGAGCTGACCTTAACAGTGTCCTTCTCACATCCCAGAACACACCCACCTACCAGGAACAGGACAACAACTCAGCTGACCTGAGAGAACACTGCTTTCATGTGAAGGCTGCTGGCTCAGAACAGAGGAAGACGTGGAAAGCAACCAGGGGAAAACAAAGGTTGATCTATAAAGCTCAAGCCTATACCTCATTCCCCATTGAAGACTTCGATCCCAGCCAACAGAGGTCACTTCGAGTCAGCTGAAAACTCAGTAAGGCTGATCAATGCCCAACTGACCAGAGGCAACCATCTCACGCCGTCTTATCGCCTGTCTTTCTCCTTGGCTGATCTGGAGCCAACCGCACCACGTCTCGAGAGAGATCAGTCACTTAAAACAGAACAGTCTCAGGTCCAAGAGCTGACAAATCAGCCTGAGACCAGAGGTAAGGCGTGAAATACAGTACACAGATCAGTCAAACTGACGCGACACACAATGGGTGCGAATGTGCAGAATCAACAGTTAAACAGTCTAAGATATCCAGGTACCAACGACCTCTAGAACTGATGCTTCATACAACAACCCACATTGAGCTAAATGACCCATGACCCTTCCCTACCCCCATGCACACATCTTTCACTCGTGACTCACCCATCCTCCTTGGCTCTGGATCCAGGGCTGGATGTGGTTGTCCAGATAGACGGTCATCCAGTCTGTGATCCTTCCCACCAAGGGGTTCATCTCCTTGTCCACACATTCTACACAGAGGGCCCCTCCGAAAGCAAACAGGCCCACCACCCGTCCCCAGTTGACACCGTCCCGGAACACCTCGTCCATCACGTTCTCAAAGCTCTGATAGGCTGTGGACGGCGTGATGTGTAGCTGGGAGGACAGGTCACTGAAAGCTCTGGCATAACGCAGCTCAAACTCGTTGGCAGAGTCCCGCAATGCCTCTTTCACTGCGTCCAGGCCCGCTGTCCGCCGAGGGGAGGAGGGGGGCGACTGCCGTGGTGGAGGAGTACCGGGAGGCGACTGCCGTGGTGGAGGAGTACCGGGACTCGTCCCATTGACGTATGTCATGACTGCCGCACCCCCTTCCACCTGTCCTCCCTCAGTCCGATTCTGGGCTTCTGTGAGCTCCATGTGGTTGAAGGGGTAGTCCCTCTGCGATAGTTTATAGGTGATATAGTACACCACCAGTTCTCTGTTGTTGTAAGTCATCATTCCTTGTCTTGTCTTTCTTCTTTGCCCCAGGCTCTCGGTTGCTCGCGACACACCTCTTTGGATCAGTCCTCTGTGTTTAATCCAATCTGTGTCATTCTGGGTATGCAGAAAATAGACGTCTTGAAGAAAATAAAAACAAGGCTGGTGCAGTGGCTCAGGCCCTGTGGTAAGAGAACAACGAAGATCTTAAATTAGCATAATTCATCACAATAAGCATAGGTGGGTTCGCTAGAAGCACAAGCATTTCGCTACACTCGCACTAACATCTGCTAACCATGTGTATGTGACAAATAAAATTTGATTTGGGTTGGGGGAGGAGGGGAACTATAGTGAGCAAAATTAGATCGACAGGTGGGGTCAAAGTGCATCGCTTTAATTGGAGATTAAACAGATGGCAATGGTTGTCGTTACCTGCCTGCCCCCACGAACAACCTTCCTTTGGCCTGTGGCTTCATAACAGTCATGACAGGGCAAGGTGCTCTGACAACCAACAGACTAAAACAGCAGGTTGTTTGTGACAGAGGTTAAATATATGATCAGCATTTATTTTCCAGTTAGCTTGACTCAGAACACATTTGCATTTATAATTGCCAGTATGTATGTATACAAATATATATATATGCGTGTGTGTGTGTGTGTTCAAATGTTATATATAAACACACTATGAACACATGATAATTGTTGACCTAATGTTACTTAACACGTAATCAGAAATATTAACAATGTATTAAATGTCATTTTCACAAGTAACCCCCAAAATGAAGAATACAATGATATTTCTTCATAAAACACAAGTGATGCCTTAAATCCCTTTGTGCTTGCGCGTCAGTGTGGACAGGAGGGGATCCCTGTTGTTCTAACAACTTCACAAGAACCGCACGTGGGAGAAACGACGCGCATATATTCCAGATCTTCAGTTGTACCCACCGAACCTGACCTTTCCTTAGTGACATTTAAGACCCTATGGAATAAAGTTACACCTGTGACTCGCGACTTGACAAGTGGGAACAGTCCCAAAAATTATGACATCGAAAATGGCACTAGAAAGTGGGGAGCTACTTTGTTGCCTTTGCTGAATAAAGCATATGTTTACAGTAGCCACAGCTAACCAGCACGTGTCGCTAGCCACTAGTGCGACACGGAATTCCATGGAACAATCTAGCCCGTCCATATCATTGTGAAGGCAAATACAACTGAAAGATTAACGGATTTAAATACAGCTCCAAACTTGATCAAAATACATAGCTACAGTAATTCGTTTTAGTGATGTTTCAAAGTGACCATTTTTCGTTTAGGCAATTCTACAGTTACAGAATAATGCGGAGTCTTAAGAATTTCACATTAAAATGTATGCCAAACCCCCCAAAAAAACAATGATTGCAAAGTTACACCACATCTATGCAGTATTCATCGTCATTCTGTTACCAAAATGCATCTGCACTGTTTAAACCAAATAAATTCGTTTTTGTAAAAAAAAAAAAAAGTCAGTGGAAATTGTTATCTTTGAGTATATAGAGTTGTGGAAACAACTTGTATGGAGACTCAGCATAAATGTATTACCATGGAATTGCATAGCAATGTATTGATAAACAAGCCAGCTAACTACATATTTAACATAATCAACTAATGAAATTATATTGTCACGTAAAAACCATCATAATTGTCTACAATTGACATGTTCTTACCTAGTCAACGGCAACACTCCTAGCGAGTGGCTTTAATCCTATTTTCTGAAAACGTATCAGTCCTGCTGTCAAAATCCGAGGAGAGAAGTGAAATGTACTATTGCCAAAGATAGTGGAAAAATAGAGATAGTTCACTCAAGCCGTTTACCATTGGAAATAAAAATGCTCCGTTCCGGTCTGCTTAACGGGGAGTTTCTCCAATAAACAATGCAGCTCGGTCTGGTTTGCTTAGTTATTTGACTGACTAATGTAACCAGAAAAAAATTAGGAAGTAGTGTGTCGCGCTTCCTCTTCCGGCTACTGCTACGTGATGCGCGTGTCTCCTCTTACCGTCTCTGCTACGTGAGGCGCGTGTATTGGGTATGCGGCGTTGTAGACAACTCGGAAATTGGTCAATTCTGATACTTTCCGCAACGAGTTAGTCCGATTTGAATGTGGGACAATATATCCACAGGAAAGTATAACGACAACTTCTCAAGGCGCTAGTAGCTTGTTCATATTTATCACCTGAAGCATGCGCAGAACCATGAAAGCATGCGTCTCGTGCATGCATTTATCGTGTGTGCATGCTTCAGGTGATTAAAATCTGAAATCACTAACATAGCTTTGAAACGTTAATGTAATGCTACTTTCCTGTGGATATTGTCACACATTCCTCACACAACAACAGTACCAATCTAAAGTTTGGACACACCTACTCATTCAAGGGTTTTTCATTATATTTTCTACATTGTAGAATAGTGAAGACACCAAAACATTGAAATAACACATATGGAATCATGTAGAAACCAAAAAAAGTGTAATTGTTTTATTTATATTCCAAGTAGCCACCCTTTGTCTTGAAAACAGCTTTGCACACCAACAAAACCCAGACGACGCTGGGCCAATTGTGTGCCGTCCTATGAGCCTACCAATCACGTGATACAGCCTGGAATTGAACCAGTGTGCCTTAGACCGCTGCACCACTTGGGAGCTTTTCCTTCACGCTGCGGTCCAACTCATCCCAAACCATCTCAATTGGGTTGAGGGATTGTGGAGGCCAGGTCATCTGATGCAGCACTCCATCACTCTCCTTCTTGGTCAAATAGCCCTTACACAGCCTGGAGGTGTGTTGGGTCATTGTCCAGTTGAAAAACAAATGATAGTCCCACTAAGCCCAAACCTGATGGGATGGTATATCCCTGCAGAATTCTGTGGTAGCCATGCTGATTAAGTGTGCCTGGAATTCGAAATAAATCACTGACAGTGTCACCAACAAAGCACCCCCACACCTCCATGTGTAACTGTGGGACCTACACATGCAAAGTTCACCTACTTTGCGTCTCACAAAGACATGGTGGTTGGAACCAAAAATCTCAAATTTGGATCCTCAGACCAAAGAACAGATTTCCAGTAGTCTAATATCCATTGTTCATGTTTCTTGGCCCAAGTGTAACGGATGTGAAACGGCTAGCTTAGTTAGCGGCGGTGCTGATGTAACGGATGTGAAACGGCTAGCTTAGTTAGCGGCGGTGCTGATGTAACGGATGTGAAACGGCTAGCTTAGTTAGCGGCGGTGCTGATGTAACGGATGTGAAACGGCTAGCTTAGTTAGCGGCGGTGCTGATGTAACGGATGTGAAACGGCTAGCTTAGTTAGCGGCGGTGCTGATGTAACGGATGTGAAACGGCTAGCTTAGTTAGCGGCGGTGCTGATGTAACGGATGTGAAACGGCTAGCTTAGTTAGCGGCGGTGCTGATGTAACGGATGTGAAACGGCTAGCTTAGTTAGCGGCGGTGCTGATGTAACGGATGTGAAACGGCTAGCTTAGTTAGCGGCGGTGCTGATGTAACGGATGTGAAACGGCTAGCTTAGTTAGCGGCGGTGCTGATGTAACGGATGTGAAACGGCTAGCTTAGTTAGCGGCGGTGCTAATGTAACGGATGTGAAACGGCTAGCTTAGTTAGCGGTGGTGCTGATGTAACGGATGTGAAACGGCTAGCTTAGTTAGCGGAGGTGCTGATGTAACGGATGTGAAACGGCTAGCTTAGTTAGCGGTGGTGCTAATGTAACGGATGTGAAACGGCTAGCTTAGTTAGCGGCGGTGCTGATGTAACGGATGTGAAACGGCTAGCTTAGTTAGCCGGGGTGCTAATGTAACGGATGTGAAACGGCTAGCTTAGTTAGCGGTGGTGCGCGCTAAATAGCGTTTCAATCGGTGACGTCACTTGCTCTGAGACCTTGAAGTAGTAGTTCCCCTTGCTCTGCGATGTGGAGCGATGGGTAACGATGCTTCGTGGGTGTCAGTTGTTGATGTGTGCAGAGGGTCCCTGGTTCGCGCCCGGGTATGGGCGAGGGGACGGTCTAAAGTTATACTGTTACACAAGCATGTCTTCTTATTGGTGTCCTTTATTAGTGGTTTCTTTACAGCAAATCGACCATGAAAGCTTGATTCAAACAGTCTCATCTGAACAGTTGATGTTGAGATGTGTCTTACTAGAAATCTGTGAAGCATTTATTTGGGCTGCGATTTCTGAGGCTGGTAACTAATAAACGTATCCTCTGCAGCAGAGGTAACTATGGGTCTTCCTTTCCTGTGGCGGTCCTCATGAGAGCCAGTTTCATCATAGCGCTCGATGGTTTTTGAGACTGCACTTTTAGAAACTTTCCAAGTTCTTAATGTTCCAGATTGACTGACCTTCAAGTCTTAAAGTAATGATGGACTGTTGTTTCTCTTTGCTTATTTGAGCTGTTCTTGCCATAATTTGGACTGGTATTTTACCAAATAGGGCTATCTTCCGTATACCAACCCTACCTTGTCAAAACAACAGATTGGCTCAAATGCATTAACAAGGAAACAAGTTAACACACACCTGTTAATTGAAATGCATTCCAGGTGACTACCTCATGAAGCTGGTTGAGAGAATGCCAAGAGTGTGCAAAGCTGTCATCAAGGCAAAGGGTGGCTACTTTTTAGAATCTAAAATATATATTTATTTAATACTTTGTTTACTACATTTCCAACTTTGTAACATGGGCAGAAGAGTCATGCCCCGAGTTTCCCACTTGGGAGGTACCAGAACCAACCAATAGGAAGCTCGACATCTATGCAAATAACTTACTTAAATTTTAACTCAGAGGTCCCGAGTTTGAGATTACGTGAATGCAATATAAGGCTGCTTTTACACAAATTACCCAATGTATATTTCTTCCGCTAATTGGTCTTAATCACCAATCAGTCACAGTTATTTTTCGGAGCTGATCTGGTTAGAAAAAAGAAGAGATCAGAATTGAGCTGTCAGTGTAAACGCACCCTAACATCCACCGGAATATGGCTCGTTGGATATCAACTCAGTTTTGCGCAATCGTCACTTGCTAGAGTAACACATTACAATTTCAACATAAAAAAGGTACAGTAGTTTGTTAAATTGGCGTATTGAAAATCTAACTAAATCATTCCCCCAAGTAGTTATAATCTTGGTCAATTATCATGGGTTTGTTATTTGGCTACTGATACTAGTGTCAATTCATTTTCTTCGCATAAAACCTAAAACAGGGAATGTAGCTAGTTTGTTTGACTCGCTTAAATGTAACACATCTTTCCTCTGAATAGTTTGCAAGCGAACATCTGTCCCATTCCGATTTGGTAAAAATCGGTGGATGTGCTTCTTTATAGCTAACGTTGTCATACAGCTCGTAGAAACTGAACATTAAACCTGATTATACTACGTTAAATCGATATGAAAACACTTACTTGAAATGGTTGGCACAAAGTCCACAACGAAATCCAAACATCAGCAGACAGGATCATAATTCGGCGTTTCTGCTGGAGCAAAAAGGAGGAGCGCCGACTGGGATAGCTAGCTAAATCTGGCTCAATTTAGCCATAAAAAAAAAGACGAAATTGCCATTACTAGCTAGCTGTTCCGCCCACTGACATTGAATGGCGCTTTCTTCATCCAACTAGATGTGTATACAACTACACGCCTGCAATGTTGGCGACGTTATTAGCCAACTACATTAAGAATACAGTTTAATTTAGCAGCCTAACAAGAGAGTCAATCCCATTTTCTTGGACCTCATTTTAGTTCGCAAAACAAAAAAATATATATATATATATATTACACAGATTACTTTCTTGATAAACGCTGTCGGTTTTCTTCGGGAAGTAAATTAAACACAGTACAGCTTTACCAGAAGGTAAATATATATATTTATATGTCTGTACAACCCAAAACAAAGGGATGTTTCACATCTCCATGGTAACCTTTGTTACCCCCCCCAACTCCCGTTCTAACGTTTGAGGTTCACAGCGCCACGCTGTGGTCAACTTTAGAATCGCATTTGTCAAAAGGCCACACCAGTAGCTGCTACCATTACAGCGATGACAGTATTTAACTTTCCAGTGAACCAACAAAAGCAATTCCACTATAGATCTGAATAAAATGTTTATTGATTACTTCATCAAATGCTTGGGAGATTACATCACAGTATGTATAGCGCTTAATTTTCTATTTTACATGAAAACTTTACACTATTTATTTCTCCATATACTGTATAGTTCCCCTTAAGGGGAAAGTAGACATCCATAGTTGTAAGGTAGAGGAATGCTTCTCAAAAATATTTAAATGCACTTCAAATAATTATATACATCCTTGTTAAAAAAGAAAAAAATGCAGACAGGATTAAACGACAAATGATGCAGATGGTAGCTATACCCTGGCATATTTAGGAGTAACGTTTCTCTTCATTCTTACCCCCGTCTGGTATTTCACTGACAATACTGACAGGCATTCCACTCTGGGAAAGTTCTGGACAGTTAATACACGAGGGATCTGTTGCAGGCTCCATTAGGTGTAACATAGAACTGTCTGACAGGAGAAGAACATCTCATCCTTGCTATGTAATACCATGGGTGTTGCATTGTAGACTTCCTTTTTTGACACCAGATTCATTCTAGAAAATAGCCAGTCATTCCATTTTGCTCTCAGAACATAGAGAATGTGCAGTAGCCTTTCAAGAAGTAAACTGGCATGTAAATGTTGCTTTAAAATAAGTATAAAAATAAATAAATACAAGTAAAATTAGGACTCATAACAGGCTATAGTGATTGACATGATCAATGGGGAGGATCAAAGGATCAATGGGGAATGGTGGCAGGGGAACAACCGACCATACTTGCTCATCCATTAGGGAGCAAGCCATTCCCACATGGTAATCATAGGGTAGGTAGGATGCTGAATACAGGTGTGCTAGGACAACACTGCCATTCCCACATGGTAATCATAGGGTAGGATGCTGAATACAGGTGTGCTAGGACAACACTGCCATTCCCACATGGTAATCATAGGGTAGGATGCTGAATACAGGTGTGCTAGGACAACACTGCCATTCCCACATGGTAATCCTATAGGGTAGGATGCTGAATACAGGTGTGCTAGGACAACACTGCCATTCCCACATGGTAATCCTATAGGGTAGGATGCTGAATACAGGTGTGCTAGGACAACACTGCCATTCCCACATGGTAATCCTATAGGGTAGGATGCTGAATACAGGTGTGCTAGGACAACACTGCCATTCCCACATGGTAATCCTATAGGGTAGGATGCTGAATACAGGTGTGCTAGGACAACACTGCCATTCCCACATGGTAATCATATAGGGTAGGATGCTGAATACAGGTGTGCTAGGACAACACTGCCATTCCCACATGGTAATCCTAGGGTAGGATGCTGAATACAGGTGTGCTAGGACAACACTGCCATTCCCACATGGTAATCCTAGGGTAGGATGCTGAATACAGGTGTGCTAGGACAACACTGCCATTCCCACATGGTAATCCTAGGGTAGGATGCTGAATACAGGTGTGCTAGGACAACACTGCCATTCCCACATGGTAATCCTAGGGTAGGATGCTGAATACAGGTGTGCTAGGACAACACTGCCAACCCCACATGGTAATCCTAGGGTAGGATGCTGAATACAGGTGTGCTAGGACAACACTGCCAACCCCACATGGTAATCCTATAGGGTAGGATGCTGAATACAGGTGTGCTAGGACAACACTGCCATTCCCACATGGTAATCCTAGGGTAGGATGCTGAATACAGGTGTGCTAGGACAACACTGCCAACCCCACATGGTAATCCTAGGGTAGGATGCTGAATACAGGTGTGCTAGGACAACACTGCCAACCCCACATGGTAATCCTAGGGTAGGATGCTGAATACAGGTGTGCTAGGACAACACTGCCATTCCCACATGGTAATCCTAGGGTAGGATGCTGAATACAGGTGTGCTAGGACAACACTGCCAACCCCACATGGTAATCCTAGGGTAGGATGCTGAATACAGGTGTGCTAGGACAACACTGCCATTCCCACATGGTAATCCTAGGGTAGGATGCTGAATACAGGTGTGCTAGGACAACACTGCCAACCCCACATGGTAATCCTAGGGTAGGATGCTGAATACAGGTGTGCTAGGACAACACTGCCATTCCCACATGGTAATCCTAGGGTAGGATGCTGAATACAGGTGTGCTAGGACAACACTGCCATTCCCACATGGTAATCCTATAGGGTAGGATGCTGAATACAGGTGTGCTAGGACAACACTGCCATTCCCACATGGTAATCCTAGGGTAGGATGCTGAATACAGGTGTGCTAGGACAACACTGCCATTCCCACATGGTAATCCTAGGGTAGGATGCTGAATACAGGTGTGCTAGGACAACACTGGAGGTGTTGTTCAGCATATTCACTAACGGTATTCTTCATTTGCGTTAGCATTTAGATATGCGTGTTCGTTCAGTCTTAAATCAACAAATAGGAGAAACAAAAATCAGGTAGAGGATATATATAAAACCACATCAATTAATTGTTGTAGTTCATTTTCCACACATTTGATATTAACGTCAGTGTTGAGAAACAGTCAGAGAGCTCTGTTCTTTCAGAGCTTTTTACCCAGCAGAGTCCGTCTTAAAGGACACCAGACCTTATTACCAACTCTTGAAGCCTTTCCTTTGCAGAAGATAAACAGGAACTGAGCATCAAAGCATCTTTCCCTCAGGGTAACAGAATCTTTGCGTCGATCTACATCCTCCCATCCCTTCGCACTGCCTTACTCCCGATAGGGGGGCTCTCGCCTCAGACTCTTCATGCATCCCAACATCCACCAGTGCCCCCCCCCACACACACACACACACCATTACATCTCCAGACCCTCCTTAGGGCGGGTTGGCCTAGCCCATCTCAGGAGCAGCGATGTGGAAGACAGAGCCGATGTGGAGGAAGAAGCGGCGCAGGACGGCACGGAGCTCTGGGATCAGGTCAAACTGCATCATCTCACACAGGTGAGGGTAGTAACAGGAGGCATGAAGCTTGAACTGAGGACGGAAAGGGACAAAGAACAGACTATTTAGCATCAGAGAGACGCACACACAAACTGAAATATGCTTAGGGTGAGTGGAGTGTGATGTCAAAGAGTGGATTGTTTGAAGTATGGCCAAAGTTAAATATCAACGTTGTTTGTTTAGAAGCCACCATGTACACCTGAAGGTGGGATTTGGGAAGAGGAAACATTTCTTAGTCAAAGTCAAAATAACCCACAAGGCTGCACACTTCCTGTTTCTCTGATTGGTATGTGCCAAGAAACGTGTTGCTACCTAACCTAACAGTGTCCTTCCTTTAGTTACCCATTCTCAATGAGACTGGACCAGGCTAAGGATAACGGACTGTAAGCTCTATAAGGGGAAATCTGCACTGAATCAAGTCCAATTCAGAGATCCTTGATGTAGCAGAGGAAGCCAATGGCCCCTGGTCTGCCTGCACACAGCTAATGGCCCCTGGTCTGCCTGCACACAGCTAATGGCCCCTGGTCTGCCTGCACACAGCTAATGGCCCCTGGTCTGCCTGCACACAGCTAATGGCCTCTTTTACATACCAAGGTCATTACAAAGACGAGCTGTTAAATAATCAGTGTCCCTTCCTCAACAGAATTCATTGTCTGAGGGGAAAGGAGGCCAGTGAGAGGCTGTCCTACGGCTCGTTATTCAAACCATTTGACCTATTAGATACGTCAATTGGACGTTAGGGGAAATAGACGGTCTTTTCCTACTGCCTACTCAGGCGAGGTATATAGAGTTGAAATGGTGTTGGCAGACGCGTGTTCACATATATAGTCTTCCAAAAAAAACAGATCACTTGTCACTGCAAGCCAAACCCAGTTGTCAGTGTGTGTGTGTGTGTGTGTGTGTGTGTGTGTGTGTGTGCGTGCGCGAACGCGCAAATATTTCAGTCCATGTGGATGTAGGTGTGTGTAACCTTATCGTCGGTCAGTCGCAGGGTCCTGCTGAGCAGTACTAGCAGCAGGCTGGTCCAGGCCTCTCTGTGACTCTCTGAGGTCAAGCTGATGAAGTAGGACAGAGCCTCGCTGCACACCCTGAGGACCGGACCGGACCAACATTACCACACATTGCACTGCCGGGAGTGAAACATCCGGACAAACTAATGCTGAAGAACCTGTTACAGTTGGACCAAGCAGGGAGGCAGCCAAAGGATGACATGTTGGAATCAAATGTACATTTCATTTGTTCAGGTCACACAATACTGGATCCATTTTTACTGAGGATTTAACACATTGGGGTTTTCCTCAGGTTGCTGCCTCGACATCATTGGTGTGAATACATGCTTTTATATCTTTCATTATAATAATACATGGTGTTTATGTAGTGCTTTAAAAAAGGAACCCAAAGTCACGTTTACAATTGTCACGGTTTTGTCACACCATGACCCACCCCCCCAATCTTTCCTTCCCTCAGACACTCACAGCAGCAACCGCGTTTGGATGCCAGGCCAGGAGTCCTGGAGCTGCCGGTCACAGTACATGCGGAACAGAATACGCAGACTACAGGCCAGACTACTAGTCTCCTGCTTCAGCAGATTGGGCTTCGACTTCCCCTTAAATCCTGAGACAGAGCGGGGCAGACAGACAGAGCGGGGCAGACAGACAGAGCGGGGCAGACAGACAGAGCGGGGCAGACAGACAGAGCGGGGCAGACAGACAGAGCGGGGCAGACAGACAGAGCGGGGCAGACAGACAGAGCGGGGCAGACAGACAGAGCGGGGCAGACAGACAGAGCGGGGCAGACAGACAGAGAGGGGCAGACAAGAGCATCCTATATCAAAAAAACATTTATATGACAGCCTGGCCGATTAGCTCATCTGATAGATCTTTTTAACACACCAAGAGAGAGACAGTTGAACATACCTGCTCTCCAGAGTGCAGTCCTCTGCTCGTTGTTAGAGTTGAAATCTCTGGCGAAGGTGTGCGACTCCAGCAGGCAGTCCAGCAGCTTGAAGAGGTGCTGGGAGGAGAGGTGTCTGTACATGCCCTGCTCCCCTTGCCCAGGGTCCCCCTCTGCAGCCTCCTCCAGGGCATCCCTCTTGGACAGACACAGCAGAGCCCCGGTCAATCCCCCAGCAACATAAACTTAGTGTGTTTTGGGTGTAGGGTATTCAAAGCTATAATGAACTACATGGTAATAAACATCATGACTTTATATTTATAAAGGACAGACATGGTTGTGATAAAACCTGTGCAGCAGCCATATTGTCTGCGTCTTCCTTCTTGCTGGTTGCCGGGTAGAAGACAATGTTGTCAATGGTCTGGATCAGCTCCAACTGCACTACACACTTGATGAGCAGGCCTGCAAACAGCTTCTGGTCTGACATCCCTGACACAGAGCACAGAGGTATCAGGAAGATGACGCGGTCACCCTGTTTATAGCTCCTAGACAACTTTGCAGTATTATATATATGTTTTTTAACATTATTTGCTCAAAACGTTTCTTGCATTATTCCGGACTATGACATTGCTCTTCTTAATTCCTTTGTTTTTACATTTGGGGGATTTGTGTGTATTGTTAGGTATATTACTGCACTGTTGGAGCTTACAACATAACCCTTACACCTGCATAATATAGGTATGAGACTAATAATGCTTTATTTGAAAAACAGGGACCAACGAGAGACTGGAGGTCAAATGTGGAAAATGACATGAAGGATATTGAGGTAGAGAGAGAAATGTGAGTTGAGAAGCCCAAATATTTCTGTAACCCGTTGCTTACTGGCGTGCGGTTTCCCTTTCCAGGTGTCATCGCTGGCGGTGGATATCTGGCTCTGCCCTCCTTTCTCCGACAGGGCCCGGTCATAGCTGTTCTGAGACTGGGTGTCAAAATCTACATCCTGTAAACAAAACAGACAAATACAGCCAATGAGATGAGAAGGCTCGGTCTGCACGTTGGTTTAAGATCATAAACAGGACCAGATCAATTTACAAGAGTCGCTTTCTCGTTACTCTCTGTCTAATCAGGCTCAGATGGTTCATAAATGTTATTGTTTGCTCACCATGTGTTTCCCATCACCAGCCTCCTCTTCCTGACCAGCCGGTCGCCATGTCAATAGGCTGTTGAGAAGTGCAAACAGAAAATGTGCAAATCGTCAGTCATGTGGTCTGTGGGAGTGTTTCCTGTGTTCTGGCTGGCCACATGATGGGTTCATGACATGGCCTGCAACAAGTTCTGCACATGACTAGACACCTGACAGCACTGCTAATGCACGCACACACCATCCTCTCCAACAGTGTGTTTTCTGTTTATATATATATATATAAAAAAAAACACACAATATATTACTGTTACGTTCATGGTGATGGGATGCTGAAGTTGTGAGAACGTCAAGGTGACAGACAGGCCGGCCAGCAGCAGAACTCACGCGTCTGGGCTGGTGGTCTGGAAGATGTCCAGCATACAGGAGCAGGTGGCGTTCCACACCTCTGGGCTAAACTTCTCCCCATTCAGGATGACCAGGTTCTCCAGGCAATTAGTCCCTGACCGGGCCAACTGTTCATTATCTGCGGGAAAGGGGAAGAGAATATATTGACATCATTCACCATTACGTCACCTAAACATTACATTTCTGGTAAAATGTTACACATCATTTTACGGTAGATATTTAATTAGTTAGGGGTGTGTGTGTGTGTGTGAGTCAGCGGTGTTTTTCCTCCCCCTCACTGTTGAGAGGAAGGCCCCCACCTTGTCTGACGCACCACTGTAGCTGAGTGAAGATGTCAGCCAACAGGACCTCACTGAGAGGCTCATAGAACTGGGTGAAGACGTCACAGATGGCGTACAGGGCGTGGTTACAGGTTGTGGTCATCCACTCGTGCTTCTACAGGAAGTCACAAGACACAAAATACACAAAAGATGGAACAAAAAAAAGTAGATGTATAAAATGCAACATTTCAGAGTCGCAGTCAGTCACAGCTCAGGTAATCAGTCACTTGAAATAAACTAAAAAAATGGGCCTGATCTATGGATTTCACATGACTGGGAACACATTCATTATGCCCTAATCTATGGATTTCACATGAGTGGGAATACATTCATTATGCCCTAATCTATGGATTTCACATGACTGGGAATACATTCATTATGCCCTAATCTATGGATTTCACATGACTGGGAATACATTCATTAGGTCCTAATCTATGGACTTCACATGACTGGGAATACATTCATTAGGTCCTAATCTATGGATTTCACATGACTGGGAATACATTCATTATGCCCTAATCTATGGATTTCACATGACTGGGAATACATTCATTATGCCCTAATCTATGGATTTCACATGACTGGGAATACATTCATTATGCCCTAATCTATGGACTTCACATGACTGGGAATACATTCATTAGGTCCTAATCTATGGATTTCACATGACTGGGAATACATTCATTATGCCCTAATCTATGGACTTCACATGACTGGGAATACATTCATTAGGTCCTAATCTATGGATTTCACATGACTGGGAATACATTCATTAGGCCCTAATCTATGGATTTCACATGACTGGGAATACATTCATTAGGTCCTAATCTATGGATTTCACATGACTGGGAACACATTCATTAGGCCCTAATCTATGGACTTCACATGACTGGGAATACATTCATTAGGTCCTAATCTATGGATTTCACATGACTGGGAATACATTCATTAGGTCCTAATCTATGGACTTCACATGACTGGGAATACATTCATTAGGCCCTAATCTATGGATTTCACATGACTGGGAATACATTCATTAGGCCCTAATCTATGGATTTCACATGACTGGGAATACATTCATTAGGTCCTAATCTATGGACTTCACATGACTGGGAATACATTCATTAGGTCCTAATCTATGGATTTCACATGACTGGGAACACATTCATTATGCCCTAATCTATGGATTTCACATGACTGGGAATACATTCATTATGCCCTAATCTATGGATTTCACATGACTGGGAATACATTCATTAGGTCCTAATCTATGGACTTCACATGACTGGGAATACATTCATTAGGTCCTAATCTATGGATTTCACATGACTGGGAATACATTCATTAGGTCCTAATCTATGGACTTCACATGACTGGGAATACATTCATTAGGTCCTAATCTATGGACTTCACATGACTGGGAATACATTCATTAGGCCCTAATCTATGGATTTCACATGACTGGGAATACATTCATTAGGTCCTAATCTATGGATTTCACATGACTGGGAATACATTCATTATGCCCTAATCTATGGATTTCACATGACTGGGAATACATTCATTAGGTCCTAATCTATGGACTTCACATGACTGGGAATACATTCATTAGGTCCTAATCTATGGATTTCACATGACTGGGAATACATTCATTAGGTCCTAATCTATGGACTTCACATGACTGGGAATACATTCATTAGGTCCTAATCTATGGACTTCACATGACTGGGAATACATTCATTAGGCCCTAATCTATGGATTTCACATGACTGGGAATACATTCATTATGCCCTAATCTATGGATTTCACATGACTGGGAACACATTCATTATGCCCTAATCTATGGATTTCACATGACTGGGAATACATTCATTAGGCCCTAATCTATGGATTTCACATGACTGGGGAATACATTCATTATGCCCTAATCTATGGATTTCACATGACTGGGAATACATTCATTAGGCCCTAATCTATGGATTTCACATGACTGGGAATACATTCATTAGGTCCTAATCTATGGATTTCACATGACTGGGAATACATTCATTAGGTCCTAATCTATGGATTTCACATGACTGGGAATACATTCATTAGGCCCTAATCTATGGATTTCACATGACTGGGAATACATTCATTATGCCCTAATCTATGGATTTCACATGACTGGGAATACATTCATTAGGTCCTAATCTATGGACTTCACATGACTGGGAATACATTCATTAGGTCCTAATCTATGGATTTCACATGACTGGGAATACATTCATTAGGCCCTAATCTATGGATTTCACATGACTGGGAACACATTCATTAGGCCCTAATCTATGGATTTCACATGACTGGGAATACATTCATTAGGTCCTAATCTATGGACTTCACATGACTGGGAATACATTCATTAGGTCCTAATCTATGGATTTCACATGACTGGGAATACATTCATTAGGCCCTAATCTATGGATTTCACATGACTGGGAATACATTCATTAGGCCCTAATCTATGGATTTCACATGACTGGGGAATACATTCATTAGGTCCTAATCTATGGATTTCACATGACTGGGAATACATTCATTAGGTCCTAATCTATGGACTTCACATGACTGGGAATACATTCATTAGGTCCTAATCTATGGATTTCACATGACTGGGAATACATTCATTAGGCCCTAATCTATGGATTTCACATGACTGGGAATACATTCATTAGGCCCTAATCTATGGATTTCACATGACTGGGAATACATTCATTAGGCCCTAATCTATGGATTTCACATGACTGGGAACACAGATATACTTCTGTTGGTCAGATAACATCAGGATCAGAAAACCAGTCAGTATTTGGTGACCACCATTTGCCTCATGCAGCGTGACATATCTCCTTCTCAAAGTGTTAATCAGGCTGTTGATTGTGGCCTGTGGAATGTTGTCCCAATCCTCTTCAATGGCTGTGCCAAGTTGCTGGATATTGGCAGGAACTGGAACATGCTGTCGTACATGTCAATCCAGAGCATCCCAAACTGGCTCAACGGGTGACATGGTGAGTATGCAAGCCATAGAAGAACTGGGACATTTTCATCATCCAGGAAATGTATACAGATCCTTTCGACATGGGACTGTGTATTATCATGCTGAAACATGAGGGGATGGCGGGCGAATGAATGGCACAACAATGGGCCTCAGGATCTCATCAGAGTATCTCTGTGCATTCAAATTGCCATAGATAAAAGGCAATTGTGTTCGTTGTCCGTAGCTTATGCCTGCCCATACCAGTGGGGTTATTGACATCAGCAAACCGCTCGCCCACATGTCTTGTCATCTGCCCGGTACAGTCGAAACTGAGATTCATCCGTGAAGAGCACATTTCTCCAGCGTGCCAGTGGCCATCGAAGGTGAAGGTGAGAATTTGCCCACTGAAGTTGGTTACGACGCTGAAGCCCAGTCCGGTCAAGACTCTGGTGAGGATGACAAGCTTCCCCTGAGACGGTTTCTGACTGTTAGGCTTGGTGGACGTACTGGCAAATTCTAACAGTTTATGGTAGAGAAATTAACATTCAATTCTCTGACAACCGCTCTGGTGGACATTCCTGCAGTCAGCATGCCAATTGCACGCTCCCTCAAAACTCGAGACAGCTGTGGCATATTGTTTTGTGACAAAACTGCACATTTTAGAGTGGCCTTTTATTGTCCCCAGCACAAGGTACACCTGTGTAATTATCATGCTGTTTAAATCAGCATCTTGACATGCCACACCTGTCAGGTGGATGGATCATCTTGGCAAAGGAGAAATGCTCACGAACAGGGATGTAAACAAACCGAGTACAACATTTGAGAAATCATCTTTTTGTGCGTAATGGAACATTTCTTGGATCTTTTATTTCAACTCATGAAACATGGGACCAACACTTTCTTTATATTTCTGTTCAGTGTAATTCCAGCAGAAACTCCCATAGGCCCACAAGCTTTTTTTGGCTTGGACAAGACTTACTACTTACGCAAGGACAATAACTATAGCCACTCACCTCGGTCTGCTGCTCAGGGAGCTTCATATTGTGGAAGATGCGGAAGACGACGCGAAAAAGGTCGTGCCACCAGTGCTTCTCAAAGGTGTGTCCGTAACTCTTCATAATCTCAAACATCACAGTCAGACCCCTGTGACAGAGAGACGCACATAATCATACATTAATATCTATTGGGCTCAAAGCATCAAAGTCGGTTACAGCCATATAGAGCCAAACGTCACGTTCGAATGATGCGCGCATACTAGCAAACAACAAGCCCCGTAGCAGATGGCTAACTATATACTGATGTCGGAACCATTCGCAGTGAGTGAAGACCATGAAAAACACACCAGACTGACGAGTACAGCCATGTTCAACAAGTATATCATTCTTCTAGCTTTATCTAGCTGTACTTGGGATATGTTACCTTGCCTCGCTGGTTTGCTTGGTAATCAAATCTGCGAAGTTATAGACAATAACCATCTGTTTACGTGTTAGCCAACTTGCAAAAGCTGCATCTGAAGTCGGACATGATCGCGCTTCCTTCCATGAAAACAAACCACGTTCCGATTGGGGAACTGCGTGCGTTACCTTTGACAACGCGGACAGGAAGTGGATCTAAACCTGAACACAGAACTGAGGTCAGATGTTTTACCTGGTTCTTATGTCCAGCTTGCAGCGGTTGATGATGCAGGACAGCTCAAAGAGGATGGGGAACCAGCCTCTCACCCACACCCGGTCCCCTGGGGCCACGTTCATGTCATCACTGGTGTACTCCCGCAGAGCCTGGGGACAGACCGGGAAGACACTCACAGCAATGGAACAGGAACACCGTGATGCAACATTCTCAGATGGCGTACAGTGCAGGCGTGATTAGAGAGCAATGAGGCCGTTTGTAATCTAGGTCTGGGATGCACTCGGGGATTCTGTGGGGTCCCTACCCGTGGCCTGCGGGGTCCCTACTCGTGGCCTGCGGGGTCCCTACTCGTGGCCTGCGGGGTCCCTACTCGTGGCCTGCGGGGTCCCTACTCGTGGCCTGCGGGGTCCCTACTCGTGTCCTGCGGGGTCCTACTCGTGGCCTGCGGGGTCCTACTCGTGGCCTGCGGGGTTCCTACTCGTGGCCTGCGGGGGTCCTACTCGTGGCCTGCGGGGTCCTACTCGTGGCCTGCGGGGTCCTACTCGTGGCCTGCGGGGTCCTACTCGTGGCCTGCGGGGTCCTACTCGTGGCCTGCGGGGTCCTACTCGTGGCCTGCGGGGTCCCGTGGCCTGCGGGGTGGCCTGGCGGGGTCCCTACTCGTGGCCTGCGGGGTCCCTACTCGTGGCCTGCGGGGTCCCTACTCGTGGCCTGCGGGGTCCCTACTCGTGGCCTGCGGGGTCCCTACTCGTGGCCTGCGGGGTCCCTACCCGTGGCCTGCGGGGTCCTACTCGTGGCCTGCGGGGTCCTACTCGTGGCCTGCGGGGTCCCTACTCGTGGCCTGCGGGGTCCCTACTCGTGGCCTGCGGGGTCCCTACTCGTGGCCTGCGGGGTCCCTACTCGTGGCCTGCGGGGTCCCTACTCGTGGCCTGCGGGGTCCCTACTCGTGGCCTGCGGGGTCCCTACTCGTGGCCTGCGGGGTCCCTACTCGTGGCCTGCGGGGTCCCTACTCGTGGCCTGCGGGGTCCCTACTCGTGGCCTGCGGGGTCCCTACTCGTGGCCTGCGGGGTCCCTACTCGTGGCCTGTGGGGTCCCTACTCGTGGCCTGCGGGGTCCTACTCGTGGCCTGCGGGGTCCCTACTCGTGGCCTGCGGGGTCCCTACTCGTGGCCTGTGGGTTCCTACTCGTGGCCTGCGGGGGTTTCAGTGGCTGTTGAACATTTTCCTCATTTGAACCCTCAACAGTATTACCTGTGTCATGGTTGAAGGTCTCTGCTCCATTTTCCTGTGTCAGTTTCAGTGTCCATATCAGTGGCTGGAGACATCTGGTAGGTTTGTGCCTATTAAATGTGTCAGTTTCAGTGTCTATATCAGTGGCTGGAGACATCTGGTAGGTTTGTGCCTATTAAATGTGTCAGTTTCAGTGTCTATATCAGTGGCTGGAGACATCTGGTAGGTTTGTGCCTATTAAATGTGTCAGTTTCAGTGTCCATATCAGTGGCTGGAGACATCTGGTAGGTTTGTGCCTATTAAATGTGTCAGTTTCAGTGTCCATATCAGTGGCTGGAGACATCTGGTAGGTTTGTGCCTATTAAATGTGTCAGTTTCAGTGTCTATATCAGTGGCTGGAGACATCTGGTAGGTTTGTGCCTATTAAATGTGTCAGTTTCAGTGTCTATATCAGTGGCTGGAGACATCTGGTAGGTTTGTGCCTATTAAATGTGTCAGTTTCAGTGTCTATATCAGTGGCTGGAGACATCTGGTAGGTTTGTGCCTATTAAATGTGTCAGTTTCAGTGTCTATATCAGTGGCTGGAGACATCTGGTAGGTTTGTGCCTATTAAATGTGTCAGTTTCAGTGTCCATATCAGTGGCTGGAGACATCTGGTAGGTTTGTGCCTATTAAATGTGTCAGTTTCAGTGTCTATATCAGTGGCTGGAGACATCTGGTAGGTTTGTGCCTATTAAATGTGTCAGTTTCAGTGTCTATATCAGTGGCTGGAGACATCTGGTAGGTTTGTGCCTATTAAATGTGTCAGTTTCAGTGTCTATATCAGTGGCTGGAGACATCTGGTAGGTTTGTGCCTATTAAATGTGTCAGTTTCAGTGTCTATATCAGTGGCTGGAGACATCTGGTAGGTTTGTGCCTATTAAATGTGTCAGTTTCAGTGTCTATATCAGTGGCTGGAGACATCTGGTAGGTTTGTGCCTATTAAATGTGTCAGTTTCAGTGTCTATATCAGTGGCTGGAGACATCTGGTAGGTTTGTGCCTATTAAATGTGTCAGTTTCAGTGTCTATATCAGTGGCTGGAGACATCTGGTAGGTTTGTGCCTATTAAATGTGTCAGTTTCAGTGTCTATATCAGTGGCTGGAGACATCTGGTAGGTTTGTGCCTATTAAATGTGTCAGTTTCAGTGTCTATATCAGTGGCTGGAGACATCTGGTAGGTTTGTGCCTATTAAATGTGTCAGTTTCAGTGTCTATATCAGTGGCTGGAGACATCTGGTAGGTTTGTGCCTATTAAATGTGTCAGTTTCAGTGTCTATATCAGTGGCTGGAGACATCTGGTAGGTTTGTGCCTATTAAATGTGTCAGTTTCAGTGTCTCTTTATATCAGTGGCTGGAGACATCTGGTAGGTTTGTGCCTATTAAATGTGTCAGTTTCAGTGTCTATATCAGTGGCTGGAGACATCTGGTAGGTTTGTGCCTATTAAATGTGTCAGTTTCAGTGTCTATATCAGTGGCTGGAGACATCTGGTAGGTTTGTGCCTATTAAATGTGTCAGTTTCAGTGTCTATATCAGTGGCTGGAGACATCTGGTAGGTTTGTGCCTATTAAATGTGTCAGTTTCAGTGTCTATATCAGTGGCTGGAGACATCTGGTAGGTTTGTGCCTATTAAATGTGTCAGTTTCAGTGTCTATATCAGTGGCTGGAGACATCTGGTAGGTTTGTGCCTATTAAATGTGTCAGTTTCAGTGTCTATATCAGTGGCTGGAGACATCTGGTAGGTTTGTGCCTATTAAATGTGTCAGTTTCAGTGTCCATATCAGTGGCTGGAGACATCTGGTAGGTTTGTGCCTATTAAATGTGTCAGTTTCAGTGTCTATATCAGTGGCTGGAGACATCTGGTAGGTTTGTGCCTATTAAATGTGTCAGTTTCAGTGTCCATATCAGTGGCTGGAGACATCTGGTAGGTTTGTGCCTATTAAATGTGTCAGTTTCAGTGTCTATATCAGTGGCTGGAGACATCTGGTAGGTTTGTGCCTATTAAATGTGTCAGTTTCAGTGTCTATATCAGTGGCTGGAGACATCTGGTAGGTTTGTGCCTATTAAATGTGTCAGTTTCAGTGTCTATATCAGTGGCTGGAGACATCTGGTAGGTTTGTGCCTATTAAATGTGTCAGTTTCAGTGTCTATATCAGTGGCTGGAGACATCTGGTAGGTTTGTGCCTATTAAATGTGTCAGTTTCAGTAGGAGGCTGATTCTCAGCAACAGCCCTTCCAACTGGTTGATCATTTACTTTTCACAATCTTGAGAGACGCACTCTGACAACAGTGCAGCCGGGCCTCACAAATATCACCACACCTTCTTGGCCAATGACTACTCCCGGGTCCTCTCCACTCGACAGTCAACTCGTTTGTAGTACACTTTGTATCCAGTCTCGTACTTCTCATCTGAGGGACGAAGCTGTGAATTCTCTCTGAACACTCTCTGCTTCAGTGAACACTTCTCTGGCTGCATGTAGTGCTGACAGGTGGAGTCCCACCCTTGCGCTCACACTGGTCCCTTCTAGTTTGTTTATGTGTGTCTCTTACTCCCATAAAGGACGGGCTTCCAACAGGCAATTTGACACGAAAAAAAAAAAAAAAAAGCATATTATTTTTTTATTCATTCAAGTAAAGGGATATCTGCTGGGACCACCTCTGTTTTAATGTGACACTTAGTCTGACCTATATTTGCTGGCATCACAATTTTCACATGGTGTACTTTTATTTTTAGTTGACTGACATTGCTATCAAACCATTTAGCACCAAACACTGTGCGTGTACACGCAGTATGACTCCCAGCATGTCCTATTGGACTCAACTATAAACATCTGTGTCAGAGGCAGATTGGTTTGAAAACAGTGTTACACTGCTCTCTGATTACATTTTCCTCTGTTGGTTTTAATGAGGACAATCATGTTAATCTTTAACCCATTGGTAAGTGCTTTGACAAATAGCACATTTTCATCTCCTTCCATAACTGTCAAGTGGATTTGTGCAGGGCAATGGCGCCCTCTTCCGGTTGTCTTGAGAACGTGACTTGTTGGCACCTTTTCTCTGCTGCTCGGTGTGGTATGCCGAGTCACTCACTTGCATTCCATCTGTTATTGGCACGACAGCCATCTTTACAGACATTTTTGTTGTTGTGCCGATTTCATTGATGCAAGAGTCAGCACAGTACAAGCAGTCAAAGCCAACTGTTTCCCCCTACCATCCATACAGGCAGTATCTACCAACGTGAAAGCTAACAGGCAGACTCCACCGCTCGCACAAAATAAATGTAGAAATCTATATTATTCAATTACTGCACTCACACTGCTTTCGCCCGCCAACGAGCGTCTGCGTTGCCAAGGGCTAAAATAGAAGTCAGTTCTATTTCTAACGCAGATCACGCTGCAAGTGCTGCCTCTCCCATCTCCTCATTGGTTTATAGCAGCAGGTACCCACGTGCCATCTCCCCATTGGTTATACCCACGTGGGTGACAAAGACGAACGAGGTCGGTGGCGGTAAAGCACCTAATTTATGAAAGTTGCCAAATGCAATAGAAAGTCTAGAGAATAGCCTAGGAGGAGAGATGACAAGAAACGATTCGGTTGACCGTTTTAATTGTGGATTAATTGTTGAAGTAGAGGACCTTGTGCATTTCAGGTAAAATAACTCAATGTTTATATCCCAGGACAAATTCGCTAGCAAAAGCAAGCTAGCCAAATAGGACAAATTAGCTACTAAGTGCAAGCTAACTAGCTAAATTTCCATAAATGTTTAATTATTTTTGACCTGTCCAAATTAATATAATTGGTTCAGAGTTTGTTTTGATATTTTAACCTGCGTGTCGTGATCGGTGTGGGGGGGACAATGCACGATGGCACACGCGCGCAGCCGGTTTGGGTTCCGTGTAACACTGCATCCGGAAGAACCATGTACTTGCACATCCTATTTTACCTCGGTTCGAAATCAATTATGTAGTCTGTCATAGCAACCAACAGTGGTGTAAAGAACCGAAGAAAGAAAACTTTAAAGTACTACTTAAGTAGTTTTTTGGGTATCTGTACTTTACTATTTATATTAAAAATGTAACTTCTACTTAACTACATTCCTAAAGAAAATATTGTACTTTTTACTCCATACATTTTCCCTGAAACCCAAAAGTACTTGTTACATTTTGAATGCTTTGCAGATCATGAAAAAATTATAATTCACACACTTATCAAGAGAACTTCGTCCCTACTGCCTCTGATCTGGTGGACTCACTAAACAGAGAACATCCCTGGTCATCCCTACTGCCTCTGATCTGGTGGACTCACTAAACAGAGAACATCCCTGGTCATCCCTACAGACTGATCTGGTGGACTCACTAAACAGAGAACATCCCTGGTCATCCCTACTGCCTCTGATCTGGTGGACTCACTAAACAGAGAACATCCCTGGTCATCCCTACAGACTGATCTGGTGGACTCACTAAACAGAGAACATCCCTGGTCATCCCTACTGCCTCTGATCTGGTGGACTCACTAAACAGAGAACATCCCTGGTCATCCCTACTGCCTCTGATCTGGTGGACTCACTAAACACATGCTTCCTTTGTAAATTATGTCAGTGTTTGAGTGTGCCCCTGGCTATCTGTAAATGTAAATTGTTCCGAAATGTCTCTAGTAACACTGTCAAAGTTTGAATATGCCTCGTAGGTACGGCTTTTCTCTTCTTTAAGACACACAGAATCTAGTGCTCTAATCAGAGTTCCCATACCATCATCCTGGTTGGATATTTCCTGTGCTGTATCTCTCGCTCTCCCTTCGAGCGTTAATACCACCACAAGTGCTTGCTTTTTCTTGTCCAGATTTGTAACCCATGTCCAGATTTCAAGTTCATTTTCCAACTGTGTTTTTTTTTACCCTACCCGGGGCCTGTGTGGTGCCTACCCTGTGTGGTGCCTACCCTACCCGGGGGCCTGTGTGGTGCCTACCCTACCCGGGGGCCTGTGTGGTGCCTACCCTACCCGGGGGCCTGTGTGGTGCCTACCCTACCCGGGGGCCTGTGTGGTGCCTACCCTACCCGGGGCCTGTGTGGTGCCTACCCTACCCGGGGGCCTGTGTGGTGCCTACCCTACCCGGGGCCTGTGTGGTGCCTACCCTACCCGGGGCCTGTGTGGTGCCTACCCTACCCGGGGCCTGTGTGGTGCCTACCCTACCCGGGGCCTGTGTGGTGCCTACCCTACCCGGGGGCCTGTGTGGTGCCTACCCTACCCGGGGGCCTGTGTGGTGCCTACCCTACCCGGGGCCTGTGTGGTGCCTACCCTACCCGGGGGCCTGTGTGGTGCCTACCCTACCCGGGGGCCTGTGTGGTACCTACCCTACCCGGGGCCTGTGTGGTACCTACCCTACCGGGGCCTGTGTGGTGCCTACCCTACCCGGGGCCTGTGTGGTACCTACCCTACCCGGGGCCTGTGTGGTGCCTACCCTACCCGGGGCCTGTGTGGTGCCTACCCTACCCGGGGGCCTGTGTGGTGCCTAACCTACCCGGGGCCTGTGTGGTGCCTACCCTACCCGGGGCCTGTGTGGTGCCTACCCTACCCGGGGGCCTGTGTGGTGCCTACCCTACCCGGGGGCCTGTGTGGTGCCTACCCTACCCGGGGGCCTGTGTGGTACCTACCCTACCCGGGGGCCTGTGTGGTGCCTACCCTACCCGGGGGCCTGTGTGGTACCTACCCTACCCGGGGGCCTGTGTGGTACCTACCCTACCCGGGGGCCTGTGTGGTACCTACCCTACCCGGGGGCCTGTGTGGTGCCTACCTGCGGCCGGTCTGCGACATATTTAGCACAGTGGCGGATGAGCCGCATGGCCTCCATACTGGTGTCAGGGAAGGCAGCGTTGCACACAAACTCAGACAGACACTTCACCGCATCCTGGAAGGAGTCTATGGCTGCTGCAAAGTGCTGCTGAAACGTGATCACTGGAGGAGAGAGAGAGAAACTGTTAATCAGCAGTCCATTTCTCTACAGAGTTGGCCGTCGACTGTCAGTCAAAATGGTGAGCCAGACTCCTGATGTGACGGACTGTACTCACTGACTATGTGGCCAGTGGTCTGGAAGGCCAGCTCCACAATGGTCTCGTCGTGATCCGAGGCGGCCTGGTGGAACACAGAGAATATGTTCTTCCAGCCGGAGCGGATGTTGGCTGCCTGGGAGTTGACCATCTGGGCCACACAGCGGATCACCATGTCCCTGATAGTGGGAGATCTGTGGAGGAGAGGTCGGTCAAACAGTCAATGGTTTGTTGTGAGTATGTAGAGGGAGGGTCCCCCCCCAATCACCTCTGCCGCTTTCATTTTACTCCCTTCACACGACCCATTTCAAGAACGGTCCCTTCCCCCTGGTCCATGTCTACCTGTTCTTCTTCACGATGTGTTCAAATGGCCGGAGGAAGTCCTTCTGGAAGCGGAAGTTAGCCAGCTCTCCTTTCTCCAGGAACTTCATTGACAGTTGCCTCAGAGAGTCCACCGCAAAGATGGCCACATCCTCGTTGGGGTTGCAGCCCACCTGGGAGAGTAGCAAACACACAGGCATAGATCCACAGTCAATAGATAGGCTAAGTCTTTGCAAAATCAGGTTAGATTAATAGATTAAAGGGATATTTTGGCAATGAAGCCCTTTATCTACTTCTCAGAGTCAGAGGTACTAGAGGATGCCGGTTTTAATGTCTCTGTGTCCAGTACGAAGGAAGTTGGCAGTAGTTTCTCCAGCCAATGCTAGGAAGCATAAGCGAAATGACTGCAAGTCTTTGGGAGTCTGCTAGCATGCTACCTCTAACTTCCTTCATACTGAACCCAGAGACAAAAATGGTATCCAAAGTATCCCTTTAATACTATCGATGGACTAACAATGCTTAACGCAGAGTCTCCACTAAAAGTGTTTTAGTCCAGAAGTAGGCTTAATCTGGTTCTGGGAAACAGTCCTTACTTTAGGAAGGTAGTAACTCACCTTGTTGAAGTGGTCTCCAATGACCTGCCAGATGCGTGACCACTGCAGGCGGATACGGTTCATGTTGTAGTAAGATATCTCTACTATCTTCTGCAGACTGAACATCCGCGGCTGGTGAGCAGAGGCCAGCTCATCCATGGAGACCGCACACAACCAGCGCACAAAGTCCACTAGGAATAGGACACAGGACGACGTCAAGAAACACATTCACACGCTGCCAGAGACGGATACGGAGAAACACATTCACACGCTGCCAGAGACGGAGAAACACATTCACACGCTACCAGAGACGGAGACGGAGAAACACATTCACACGCTACCAGAGACGGAGAAACACATTCACACGCTGCCAGAGACGGAGAAACACATTCACACGCTGCCAGAGACGGAGAAACACATTCACACGCTGCCAGAGACGGAGAAACACATTCACACGCTGCCAGAGACGGAGAAACACATTCACACGCTGCCAGAGACGGAGACGGAGAAACACATTCACACGCTGCCAGAGACGGAGACGGAGAAACACATTCACACGCTGCCAGAGACGGAGAAACACATTCACACGCTGCCAGAGACGGAGACGGAGAAACACATTCACACGCTGCCAGAGACGGATACGGAGAAACACATTCACACGCTGCCAGAGACGGAGAAACACATTCACACGCTGCCAGAGACGGAGAAACACATTCACACGCTGCCAGAGACAGAGAAACACATTCACACGCTGCCAGAGACAGAGAAGCACAAACACACTCACACGCTGCCAGAGACAGAGAAACACACTCACACGCTGCCAGAGACGGAGAAACACATTCACACGCTGCCAGAGACGGAGAAACACATTCACACGCTGCCAGAGACGGAGAAACACATTCACACGCTGCCAGAGACGGAGAAACACATTCACACGCTGCCAGATACGGAGAAACACAGTCACACGCTGCCAGAGACGGAGAAACACATTCACACGCTGCCAGAGACAGAGAAACACATTCACACGCTGCCAGAGACGGAGAAACACATTCACACGCTGCCAGAGACGGAGAAACACATTCACACGCTACCAGAGACGGAGAAACACATTCACACGCTGCCAGAGACAGAGAAACACATTCACACGCTGCCAGAGACGGAGAAACACATTCACACGCTACCAGATACAGAGAAACACATTCACACGCTGCCAGATACGGAGAAACACATTCACACGCTGCCAGAGACGGAGAAACACATTCACACGCTGCCAGAGACGGAGAAACACATTCACACGCTGCCAGATACGGAGAAACACATTCACACGCTGCCAGAGACGGAGAAACACATTCACACGCTGCCAGATACGGAGAAACACATTCACACGCTGCCAGAGACGGAGAAACACATTCACACGCTGCCAGAGACTGAGAAACACATTCACACGCTGCCAGAGACGGAGAAACACATTCACACGCTGCCAGATACGGAGAAACACATTCACACGCTACCAGATACGGAGAAACACATTCACACGCTGCCAGAGACGGATACGGAGAAACACATTCACACGCTGCCAGAGACAGAGAAACACATTCACACGCTGCCAGAGACAGAGAAACACATTCACACGCTGCCAGAGACAGAGAAACACATTCACACGCTGCCAGAGACAGAGAAACACATTCACACGCTGCCAGAGACAGAGAAACACATTCACACGCTGCCAGAGACGGAGAAACACATTCACACGCTGCCAGAGACAGAGAAACACATTCACACGCTGCCAGAGACAGAGAAACACATTCACACGCTGCCAGAGACAGAGAAACACATTCACACGCTGCCAGAGACAGAGAAACAGAGAAACACATTCGCACGCTGCCAGAGACGGAGAAACACATTCACACTCTGCCAGAGACGGAGAAACACATTCACACGCTGCCAGAGACGGAGAAACACATTCACACGCTGCCAGAGACGGATACGGAGAAACACATTCACACGCTGCCAGAGACGGAGAAACACATTCACACGCTGCCAGAGACGGAGAAACACATTCACACGCTGCCAGAGACGGAGAAACACATTCACACGCTGCCAGAGACGGAGAAACACATTCACACGCTGCCAGAGACAGAGAAACACATTCACACGCTGCCAGAGACGGAGAAACACATTCACACGCTGCCAGAGACGGAGAAACACATTCACACGCTGCCAGAGACGGAGAAACACATTCACACGCTGCCAGAGACGGAGAAACACATTCACACGCTGCCAGAGACGGAGAAACACATTCACACGCTGCCAGAGACGGAGAAACACATTCACACGCTGCCAGAGACGGAGAAACACATTCACACGCTGCCAGAGACGGAGAAACACATTCACACGCTACCAGAGACGGAGACGGAGAAACACATTCACACGCTGCCAGAGACGGAGAAACACATTCACACGCTGCCAGAGACGGAGAAACACATTCACACGCTGCCAGAGACGGAGAAACACATTCACACGCTGCCAGAGACGGAGAAACACATTCACACGCTGCCAGAGACGGAGAAACACATTCACACGCTGCCAGAGACGGATACGGAGAAACACATTCACACGCTGCCAGAGACGGAGAAACACATTCACACGCTGCCAGAGACGGAGAAACACATTCACACGCTGCCAGAGACGGAGAAACACATTCACACGCTGCCAGAGACGGAGAAACACATTCACACGCTGCCAGAGACGGAGAAACACATTCACACGCTGCCAGAGACAGAGAAACACATTCACACGCTGCCAGAGACGGAGAAACACATTCACACGCTGCCAGAGACGGAGAAACACATTCACACGCTGCCAGAGACGGAGAAACACATTCACACGCTGCCAGATACGGAGACGGAGAAACACATTCACACGCTACCAGAGACGGAGAAACACATTCACACGCTGCCAGAGACGGAGAAACACATTCACACGCTGCCAGAGACGGAGAAACACATTCACACGCTACCAGAGACGGAGAAACACATTCACACGCTGCCAGAGACGGAGAAACACATTCACACGCTGCCAGAGACGGAGACGGAGAAACACATTCACACGCTGCCAGAGACGGAGAAACACATTCACACGCTGCCAGAGACGGAGAAACACATTCACACGCTGCCAGAGACGGAGAAACACATTCACACGCTACCAGAGACGGAGAAACACATTCACACGCTGCCAGAGACGGAGAAACACATTCACACGCTACCAGAGACGGAGAAAACACACAGATCCACTTACCCACTGCATTTCCATCTAGCTTTGTGGAACCAGTGAAGATCCTGCAGACAAAGCAGAAGGTAGGTCATGTACTTCCAAATAGCACAATCCAGATCAGATGGCATACAGTACATGACAAAGTATAGATCGTTGTCATGAATATCTGCAGCATTGACCATGCAGACTGTCACTGCGAGTGGTTGTTGTGACTCGTGGTTGTGCCCAAATATGCTCTCCTTGAGTGCCAGGGGGCGGGGCTTGGTGTGTGTGGAAAGAGAGAGAGACAACTCAAGTAGCAAATGTAATAAGTGGCGTAACACATTTAACAAACCAAACATTGAAATACCGTTACACAAGGTAAAGTAAAAAGCGGTCGGTGCAGCAATTACCGGAATATAGTAAAATACAGTATACCGTCCAGGACTGTCGCGCATCTCTCTCACCTGTCCACAGCCACCATTACTCTGAGAGAGCGGAGCTGTGTTCGAATAACCATACTAACATACTGTATACTTAATGAGTATATACTACATACTATTTAGTTCATTTTAGTACACTGTAAACAAACAGTATCCTTTCAGTTGAGCGTACTAGCTCTTCACCTGTCAACCGGAATTTGATGCTGTTGCTAGGCAAACGATTGCTAGCTAGTTAGCATAACAAATGACTAGAGTTAGACATTTTATGACTTCGGTTGTGTTCTTAAATTCAATCTGGAGTGCCAGAGTGCGCTCGTAAATTCAGAGAGCTTCGCACCCGCAGCACACACTGGACGCTCTGGCCGACGAGTAGGGTTTATTTGAGTGTTCTGACCTTACAAAGGCAGTCAAGCACACAAGCTAATGTTGGCTAGCTTGCTAGTTACTTCCAGACACAAATGAGAACACTGACCATTTTACTCGCCCTAGCAGAGCTGGTTAGGCAGTTATGTTATCGAGAGCGTTGATGACCAACTGTGCTGCTGGCAACAATTTAATTGTGCTTTTTTGCCAACTTTTACTAACACTGGCCATATTCGGGTGTTGAGCACTCGTAAATTCATTATTCTACGCTCTGGAATCGGAGTAGATCGCCAGAACGTATTTACGAAAGCACCCGAATGTCCCTTGAGAACGCACAACTATACCATTAGCTAAGCTAACATGCTGACCAGACAGGACACGTCGTGTGCACGAGCGTCACAAAATATGTGTTATTCAATTATTGCACCCACACTGCTCACGCGCGACAACGAGCGTCTGCGATGCCAAGAGCTAAAATAGAAGTCCTTTCTACTTCTGACGCAGATCGCACTGCAAGTCCTGCCCCATGTGCCATCTCATTGGTTTATAGAAGCCCACGTGGGTGATTGAAAGACAAACTGTTTTGCCGGTTGTCGTGGTAATACCATGAAAGTGTAGATGCCAATCACCATATAAGTTCAAAGATTAAAAAGCCTGGAAGGAGGAGAGATGACGAGAAACGATTCGGTTGGCCGTTTTATGTGTGGATTAATTGTCGAAGTAGAGGACCTTGTGCATTTCAGGTAAAATAACAATGTTTATATCCCAGGACAAATTAGCTAGCAACAGCAAGCGAGCTAAATAGGACGAATTATCTAGCAAGTACAAGCTAACTAGCTAAATTGCCATACATGTTGGTTTAATGCTTTCGACCTGTCCCCAAATGAATGTCATTGGTTCAGAGTTTGTTTTGATATTTTAAACGGCGTGTCGTGGTCGCGTGTGGTGTAGGGGGACAAAATACATGTATGCACGATAACGCAGCCAGTTTGGGTTCCGTGTAAGAATGACTGGAATAAGTCAGTAAATGTTGGGTAGTTAGCTAGCTAGCCAATAGTTAATATTCTGGCAAGTTTGATGTATAGTTAGCCAACTAACGTTAGGTAACGTTAGCTAGCTAACATACCAGAAAATACTGCTGTAATGATATGTGGTTCATAAGAACGGCGTAGCTAACAAATTGTCAGCCAACAAAACCTGTAACGTAACTTATTTGAAAAGTCATTACATTGCTCAACATCTTCTTAACCTTTGACCTTATTAGTTAAAGCAATGAATTTGTATCCACTCTCGTACTTCGGCTGCATATTGTCCCCCATTTTCTTCAAATCTGAAAACGAGGTGAAGCCACGCCCATTTCCTCTAGAATTGCATTTAGTACAGAAATAGTGTCCTCTGCATGTATACTTCATATTTTGGCGAATTTAGTACGATGACCAATAAGCATACTAACTATATCCATACTATGACCAATAAGCATACTATATACACAATTCACGTCACAAATAGTAAGGTTAGTATGAGTATTCAAACACATCTCTGGTCTCTCACCTGTCCACAGCCACCACTACACTCTGAGAACTGGTTTCTCCCACTGACTCCTGGATATGAGCCATCTGCCTCCGGTCTGGACCTCCAACCAGGGTCCCTGCAACAGGAAACACATTTAACACACCAAACGGCACCCTATCCCCTACATAGTGCACTACTTTTGATCATGGTCCATAGATCCCTGGTCAAAAGTAGTGCACTATTATAGGGAATAGGGTGCACTTTGGGACACACACTCTGTCTTCAAACACCATTTACACAGTCAATGTCCTTGATGTTCAAGAGCCCTGTGAGCCTTACCCAGTCCCAGGGGCATGAACTCCTCTCCCCCAGAAGGGAAGCCCTTGATGCCAGCCTGGCTATCCCGAGCCACTCCAGAGATGTAGCGTGTCTTCACCCCCGTGCCAATCAGCTGGGCCAACTCCAGCTGGCTGATACACCGCAGGATCTGCAGAGAGAGGGTTAGGGCCCTCTTGATCTGTTTAAAATGTCTCTACCAAGTGCTACACTATATAATATGGGTTTGATTCCTGACTAACAGAAGAGATGAGAGGAAGGGTTAGAAATGGGAAGGCCAGGTGCTATCTGGGAGAAGCCCTCTGACCTACCTCGTGCCAAGAGTTGCCCAGGTAGTTTCCGTCTGTGTGGGCCACAGTGATAAGGGTCTTGATGGTGTCGATGTTCTTCTGCTTCATCTCAGTGATGCTGGAGCTGGCTGTGAGCAGGGTGAACCGAGCCAAGGCTTGGACGTACGCATCCCTCTCCAACTGCACAGAGAGCCACAGACAGACGGGTAATTAATGTTAATGCTAGGTTATTTAAGTTCATGTTAAGTCTAGAACTATGTTTGATGGGGGGGGGTTTGGAAAGTAAAGTGTATAAGGCTGTGTTTACACAGGCAGTCCACGAATTGGCAAGAGAGCTGATCTGATTGGTTTAAAAAAACTTAGTGGAAAAATATCAGAATTGGGCCGCCTGTGGAAACACAGCCTAAGGTTGCTACATTAGATGTTTTAGAAGCAGAGGTCGAGCTGTGTAGCCAGGGGAGACAACTAACCTGCATACTGAAGATGCATGCAATCCTGACAGCACAGCGGATCCCCTCCAGACACAGAGAGGCCACCTCCTGGTCGTCACAGTCCTGTAGGCCCACGCTGAAAGCTGCCAGGAGAGGGGTCCACGCCAGCTGAAATACACAGGCAGGTAGAGCACACAGGCTTGAATCCTTTTACTTCGTAAAGAACATCGGTCACACACACACACACAGGGTGATATTTGAAGTCATCTTCTGGCACAGGTGATAAGTCTGGGCTTCTGCATCTAAACTTCTTGCTCATCTACTCATAGCGGTGCCAGAGGAAGGCACAGAGCATCAAGGACCTCACACCTCCCAGCTGTTCTCTCCCTTACCGTCAGGCAAACATGAGGTCTGATACCAACAGGCTCAGAAACAATTTCTATCTACAAGCCATCAGAATGCTGAACACTTCAACTGAACTGACCACCTGCTCTGATTCTCCACACCTTAGTACACATCCATTCACACACCCACACTGAGTGTACAAAACATGAAGAACACCTTCCTAATGCATTAGCATCGAACAACCCCCGTGATATGCCAATTCTCAGGGAAGTTAGGAACAAATATACACAGTTAGGAGAGCTAAGGTTAGCTTTTTCAAGCAGGAATTTGCATCCTGCAGCACAAACTCCAAAAAGTTCTGGGACACTAAAGTCCATGGAGAATAAGAGCACCTCCTGCCCACTGCACTGAGGCTAGGAAACACTGTTACCACAAATAAATCCACAATAATTGACAACTTCAAAAAGCATTTTTCTACGGCTGGCCATGCTTTCCACCGGACTACCTCTACCCCAGTCAAAATTGTGCCTTTCTGTATTACACTTATGCAAAATAAAATTAAAATATATACAGTGGGGCAAAAAAGTATTTAGTCAGCCACCAATTGTGCAAGTTCTCCCACTTAAAAAGATGAGAGAGGTCTGTAATTTTCATCATAGGTCCACTTCAACTATGACAGACAAAATGAGAAAAAAAAAATCTGGAAAATCACATTGTAGGATTTTTACTGAATTTATTTGCAAATTATGGTGGAAAATAAGTATTTGGTCAATAACAAAAGTTTCTCAATACTTTGTTATATACCCTTTGTTGGTAATGACAGAGGTCAAACGTTTTCTGTAAGTCTTCACAAGGTTTTCACACACTGTTGCTGATATTTTGGCCCATTCCTCCATGCAGATCTCCTCTAGAGCAGTGATCTTTTGGGTCTGTTGCTGGGCAACACGGACTTTCAACTCCCTCCAAAGATTTTCTATGGGGTTGAGATCTGGAGACTGGCTAGGCCACTCCAGGACCTTGAAATGCTTCTTACGAAGCCCCGTTTCATCTTCAATGCCCTTGCTGATGGAAGGAGGTTTTCACTCAAAATCTCACGATACATGGCCCCATTCATTCTTTCCTTTACACGGATCAGTCGTCCTTGTCCCTTTGCAGAAAAACAGCCCCAAAGCATGATGTTTCCACCCCCATGCTTCACAGTAGGTATGGTGTTCTTTGGATGCAACTCAGCATTCTTTGTCCTCCAAACACAACAAGTTGAGTTTTTACCAAAAAGTTATATTTTGGTTTCATCTAACCATATGACATTCTCCCATTCTTCTTCTGGATCATCCAAATGCTCTCTAGCAAACTTCAGACGGGCCTGGACATATACTGGCTTAAGCAGGGGGACACGTCTGGCACTGCAGGATTTGAGTCCCTGGCGGCGTAGTGTGTTACTGATGGTAGGCTTTGTTACTTTGGTCCCAGCTCTCTGCAAGTCATTCACTAGGTCCCCCGTGTGGTTCTGGGATTTTTGCTCACCGTTCTTGTGATCATTTTGACCCCACGGGGTGAGACAGAGGAGCCTCTTAAAAAAGTTACAGGTCTGTGAGAGCCAGAAATCTTGCTTGTTTGAAGGTGACCAAATACTTATTTTCCACCATAATTTGCAAATAAATGTATTTAAAAAATCCTACAATGTGATTTTCTGGATTTTTTTTCCTCATTTTGTCTGTCATAGTTGAAGTGTACCTATGATGAAAATTACAGGCCTCTCATCTTTTTAAGTGGGAGAACTTGCACAATTGGTGGCTGACTAAATACTTTTTTGCCCCACTGTATATTCTGCCATCGTATTCTTATCTAATAATATTTGTTAATGTATTGTCGAGAAGGAACCTGCAAGTAAGCATTTCATTGGACGATGTATACCATGTGTATCCCGTACATACGACTAATTAAAACGTTAAATTCTTTGGGGTTTTAGGATGGGTATCTGTAAGGCACTCTGTGACAGCTACTTATGTAAAAAAAAAGAAGGTTTTTATAAAATACATGTGGTTTGATTGAGGCTGGCTGACTCTACCTTGAACATGGGCCGAACGTGCTCCAGATGGGTGGCGCTGAAGAAGGGGGCCTGGGCATGGCTTACAGCCTCCATCAGGGCCTTGGCTGTCTTCGCCATCTGTTCCATCTCAACGTCATACAGCAGACGACGCTGCTTCTCATTGGCTACGCCTGCAAAGAGAGACCGCCCACATTATCACAACTAATCTCTAGTGGACAGACAACGTAAGAACATCTGACAAAATTATGTAAAATATTAGTTCTGGGTTGACAGTATCACATGACCAACACCTACGTTTCCTAGGCAACCAGTAGGGCTACAATTCCCCCTGGGCAGATTGGTGTAGGGGTTCAGCTGACATAATACATACTGGATTAGAAAGCTTGTCAGAGAGACGTGTGTTCAGAGAGACGTGACATTGAGGATTCTGCATTGTGATGCATTTACATGAAACTAGAACATTCTATAACAGCCATGTTAGAATTCCATTAACATGACACTACAGCATTCTATAACAGCCATGTTAGAACTCCATTAACATGACACTACAGCATTCTATAACAGCCATGTTAGAACTCCATTAACATGACACTACAACATTCTATAACAGTCATGTTAGAACCCCATTAACATGACACTACAGCATTCTATAACAGCCATGTTAGAACTCCATTAACATGACACTACAGCATTCTATAACAGCCATGTTAGAACTCCATTAACATGACACTACAGCATTCTATAACAGTCATGTTAGAACCCCATTAACATGACACTACAACATTCTATAACAGCCATGTTAGAACTCCATTAACATGACACTACAACATTCTATAACAGTCATGTTAGAACCCCATTAACATGACACTACAACATTCTATAACAGCCATGTTAGAACTCCATTAACATGACACTACAACATTCTATAACAGTCATGTTAGAACTCCATTAACATGACACTACAGCATTCTATAACAGCCATGTTAGAACTCCATTAACATGACACTACAGCATTCTATAACAGCCATGTTAGAACTCCATTAACATGACACTACAACATTCTATAGCAGCCATGTTAGAACTCCATTAACATGACACTACAGCATTCTATAACAGCCATGTTAGAACCCCATTAACATGACACTACAGCATTCTATAACAGCCATGTTAGAACTCCATTAACATGACACTACAGCATTCTATAACAGCCATGTTAGAACTCCATTAACATGACACTACAACATTCTATAGCAGCCATGTTAGAACTCCATTAACATGACACTACAGCATTCTATAACAGCCATGTTAGAACCCCATTAACATGACAAAGGGAATATTTAAAATAATAACTGAAAGTCTAGAATCAGAACATTATTCTAAATGTTGGCTCAACTCTAAATAGAATGTCTCTTTTGTCATACCCTGGCTCCTCTACTTACTGTGCTTGCTAGTCTTGGGTGTGATAGTGTGCTCCTTGCTGTCCTTCATGGCGATCTTCTTGCCAGCGATCTCATGGTATATGGAGGACAGGTACTCCTCAGGCAGGTCCTTACTGTCGTTGATGCCACGGTTCATTCTGATGTACTGTTCCTTGGTCATTTTGTTCTTCACCTGTAACATAACGGTGGGGACCTCCGTTACTAAAAACAACTGGCCATAGGTAGGTATGAACAGGCTAAATGACGGTCTGGTCGAGTTCTGGTGGTGGGTTCACAAAGGAAGGGTTGGGAGTTCAAATCCCGGATGAGCAATGCATGGTAACTTTTTGGTCCTTTGTAGCTCAGTTGGTAAAGCATGTAACTCCAGGGTAGTGGGTTTGATTACCGGGACCACCCATATGTAAAATGTATGTATAACTGACTAAGTCGCTTCGGATAAAAGTGTCTGCTAAACCTACTCATTCCAGGTAGTTGTTTCTTTACATTGTAGAATAACTGTGAAGACATAAAATCTATGAAATAACACATGGAATCATGGAGTAACCAAAAAGTGTTTTCAAATCAAAAATACATTTTATATTTGAGATTCGTCAAAGTAGCCTCACTTTTTTTGATGACAGCTTTGCACACTCTTGGCATTCTCTCAACCAGCTCCATGAGGTAGTCACCTGGAATGCATTTCAATTAACAGGTGTGCCTTTTCTTAATGCGTTAGAGCAAAAAAGTTGTTGTGAAGTCCATATGGCAAGAACAGCTCAAATAATCAAAGATAAACGACAGGTCATCATTACTTTAAGCTATGGTCAGTCAAAGCGGAAAATTTAAAATCACTTAAAGTTTATTCAAGTGCAGTTGCAAAAACCATCAAGCGCTATGGTGAAACTGCCAATCATGAGGACCGCCACATGAAAGGAAGACCCAGAGTTAACTCTGCTGCAGAGAATAAGTTCACAAGAGTTAACTGCACCTCAATTTTTTTTATTTTTTTTTATTGTTTTTTTTTTTTTTTAACCTTTATTTAACCTTTATTTAACCAGGCAAGTCAGTTAAGAACAAATTCTTATTTTCAATGACGGCCTGGGAACAGTGGGTTAACTGCCTGTTCAGGGGTAGAACGACAGACCTTGTCAGCTCGGGGTTCGAACTTGCCACCTTCCGATTACTAGTCCAACGCTCTAACCACTAGGCTACCCTGTCGCCTCTACACTCTAACCACTAGGCTACCCTGTCGCCTCTACACTCTAACCACTAGGCTACCCTGCCGCCTCTACACTCTAACCACTAGGCTACCCTGTCGCCTCTACACTCTAACCACTAGGCTACCCTGTCGCCTCTACACTCTAACCACTAGGCTACCCTGCCGCCTCTACACTCTAACCACTAGGCTACCCTGCCGCCTCTACACTCTAACCACTAGGCTACCCTGCCGCCTCTACACTCTAACCACTAGGCTACCCTGCCGCCTCTACACTCTAACCACTAGGCTACCCTGCCGCCTCTACACTCTAACCACTAGGCTACCCTGCCGCCTCTACACTCTAACCACTAGGCTACCCTGCCGCCTCTACACTCTAACCACTAGGCTACCCTGCCGCCTCTACACTCTAACCACTAGGCTACCCTGCCGCCTCTACACTCTAACCACTAGGCTACCCTGCCCCCTCTACACTCTAACCACTAGGCTACCCTGCAACCTCTACACTCTAACCACTAGGCTACCCTGCCGCCTCTACACTCTAACCACTAGGCTACCCTGCCGCCTCTACACTCTAACCACTAGGCTACCCTGCCGCCTCTACACTCTAACCACTAGGCTACCCTGCCGCCTCTACACTCTAACCACTAGGCTACCCTGCCGCCTCTACACTCTAACCACTAGGCTACCCTGCCGCCTCTACACTCTAACCACTAGGCTACCCTGCCGCCTCTACACTCTAACCACTAGGCTACCCTGCCGCCTATACACTCTAACCACTAGGCTACCCTGCCCCCTCTACACTCTAACCACTAGGCTACCCTGCCACCTCTACACTCTAACCACTAGGCTACCCTGCCACCTCTACGCTCTAACCACTAGGCTACCCTGCCGCCTCTACGCTCTAAACACTAGGCTACCCTGCCGCCTCTACGCTCTAACCACTAGGCTACCCTGCCACCTCTACGCTCTAAACACTAGGCTACCCTGCCACCTCTACACTCTAACCACTAGGCTACCCTGCCGCCTCTACACTCTAACCACTAGGCTACCCTGCCGCCTCTACGCTCTAAACACTAGGCTACCCTGCCACCTCTACACTCTAACCACTAGGCTACCCTGCCACCTCTACACTCTAACCACTAGGCTACCCTGCCGCCTCTACACTCTAACCACTAGGCTACCCTGTCGCCTCTACACTCTAACCACTAGGCTACCCTGTCCCCTCTACACTCTAACCACTAGGCTACCCTGTCGCCTCTACACTCTAACCACTAACCCTGTCCACCACTAGGCTACCCTGCCGCCTCTACACTCTAACCACTAGGCTACCCTGCCGCCTCTACACTCTAACCACTAGGCTACCCTGTCGCCTCTACACTCTAACCACTAGGTTACCCTGCCGCCTCTACACTCTAACCACTAGGCTACCCTGCCGCCTCTACACTCTAACCACTAGGCTACCCTAATTGCAGCCCAAAGAACTGCTTCAGAGTTCAAGTAACAGACACGTCTCAACATCAACTGTTCAGAGGAGACTGCGTGAATCAGGACTTCATGTTCAAATTGCTGCAAAGAAACCACTAAAGGACACCAATAAGAAGAAGAGACTTGTTTGGACCAAGAAACATGAGCAATGGACATTAGAGTCCAGATTTTTGGTTCCAACCGCTGTGTGTTTGTGAGATGCAGAGCAAGTGTACAAATGATCTCCACATGTGTGGTTCCCACCATGAAGCATGGAGGAGGTGTGATGGTCTGGGGGTGCTTTGCTGGTGACACTGTCAGTAATTTAGTGTATCAAATGACCTGGCCTCGACAATCACAGACCTCAACCCAATTGAGAGGATTTGGAATGAGTTGAACCGCAGAGTGAAGGAAAAGCGTGGGAACTCCTTCAAGAGTGTTGGAAAACCATTCCTCATGAAGCTGGTTGAGAGAATGCCAAGAGTGTGCAAAGCTGTCATCAAAGCAAAGGCTGGCTACATTGAAGAATCTCAAATATATAAAATATTTTGTTTAACACTTTTTTTGGTTACTACATGATTCCGTATGTGTTATTTCATAGTTTTGATGTCTTCACTATTATTCTACAACGTAGAGAAAAAAGAAAAAAAAAAAAACTTAAATGAGTAGGTGTCCAAACTTTTGACTGGTACTGCATATGTTTTTTTTTTCTAAAGACTGACTGGTTGATGTTCTGACCTGTGGACTGTGCACACACACACACACACACACACACACACACACACACACACACACACACACACACACACACACACAAGGGGTTTTCTTTATTTTTTCTACATTGTAGAATAATAGTGAAGACATCAAAACTATGAAATAACACATACGGAATCATGTTGTAACCAAAAAAAAAGTGCTACACAAATCAAAATATATTTAAATTTCTGAGGCTGGTAACGCTATGCCACTTTCATCGTAGCGCTTGATGGTTGTTGCAACTGCACTTGAATAAAATTACAAAGTTCTTGAAATGTTCCGTATTGACTGACCTACATGTCTTAAAGTAATGATGGACTGTCATTTCTCTTTGCTTATTTGAGCTGTTCTTGCCATAATATGAACTTGAGCCCTATTTGGTAAAAGATATCTTCTGTATACCACACCTACCATGTCACAACACAACAGATTGGCTCAAATGCATTAAGAAAGAAAGAAATTCCACAAATTAACAGCTGTTAATTGAAATGCATTCCAGGTGACTACCTCATGAAGCTGGTTGAGAGAATGGCAAGAGTGTGCAAAGCTGTCATCAAGGCAAAGGGTGGGTATTGGAAGAATCAAATAGTTTTGATGTCCTCTACAATGTAGAAATTAGTAAAATAAAAAAAATGTAAAAATCCTTGAATGAGTAGGTTTTCTAAAACGTTTGACGGTAGTGTATATACATAAAACCAGACCGACTGATTGGTTGGTTGGTGTTCTGACCTGTGGACTGTGCAGGTCTGTGGTCAGCATGATGATGGAGAAGGCCAAGACGTAGGCTGTGTCTGCGCTGGCAAACTCCCCCTGTCTGCAGGGGCAAGATCATGTAGTGCATCAATGTAACACACGGGGGTGTGGGGGTAGCGCATCAATTATAACATCAATGTAACACAGGGGGGTAGCACATCAATATAACATGGGGGGGGTAGCACATCAATATAACACGGGGGGTAGCACATCAATATAACACGGGGGGTAGCACATCAATATAACACGGGGGGTAGCACATCAATATAACACGGGGGGTAACATCAATATAACACGGGGGGAGTAACATCAATATAACACGGGGGGTAACATCAATATAACACGGGGGGTAGCACATCAATATAACACGGGGGGTAGCACATCAATATAACACGGGGGGTAACATCAATATAACACGGGGGAGTAACATCAATATAACACGGGGGGTAGCGCATCAATTATAACATCAATGTAACACAGGGGGTAGCACATCAATATAACATGGGGGTAGCACATCAATATAACACGGGGGGAGTAACATCAATATAACACACGGGGGTGTGGGGTAGCGCATCAATTATAACATCAATGTAACACAGGGGGTAGCACATCAATATAACATGGGGGGTAACATCAATATAACACGGGGGGAGTAACATCAATATAACACGGGGGGTAGCACATCAATATAACACGGGGGGTAGCACATCAATATAACACGGGGGAGTAACATCAATATAACACGGGGGGAGTAACATCAATATAACACGGGGGAGTAACATCAATATAACACGGGGGAGTAACATCAATATAACACGGGGGGAGTAACATCAATATAACACGGGGGGAGTAACATCAATATAACACGGGGGGAGTAACATCAATATAACACGGGGGAGGGGGAGAGTAACATCAATATAACACGGGGGGGGGGTAACATCAATATAACACGGGGGAGGGGGTAACATCAATATAACACGGAGGGGGAGTAACATCAATATAACACGGGGGGGGGTAACATCAATATAACACGGAGGGGGAGTAACATCAATATAACACGGGGGGGAGTAACATCAATATAACACGGGGGAGTAACATCAATATAACACGGGGGGAGTAACATCAATATAACACGGGGGGGAGTAACATCAATATAACACGGGGGGGGAGAGTAACATCAATATAACACGGGGGAGTAACATCAATATAACACGGGGGAGTAACATCAATATAACACGGAGGGGGAGTAACATCAATATAACACGGGAGAGTAACATCAATATAACACGGGGGAGGGGGAGAGTAACATCAATATAACACGGGGAGGGGAGAGTAACATCAATATAACACGGGGAGTAACATCAATATAACACGGGGGAGTAACATCAATATAACACGGGGAGTAACATCAATATAACACGGGGAGAGTAACATCAATATAACACGGGGGGAGTAACATCAATATAACACGGGGGAGTAACATCAATATAACACGGGGGAGTAACATCAATATAACACGGGGGAGTAACATCAATATAACACGGGGGAGTAACATCAATATAACACGGGAGAGTAACATCAATATAACACGGGGGAGTAACATCAATATAACACGGGAGAGTAACATCAATATAACACGGGGGAGTAACATCAATATAACACGGGGGGAGTAACATCAATATAACACGGGGGAGTAACATCAATATAACACGGGGGAGTAACATCAATATAACACGGGGAGTAACATCAATATAACACGGGGGAGTAACATCAATATAACACGGGGAGAGTAACATCAATATAACACGGGGGAGTAACATCAATATAACACGGGGGAGTAACATCAATATAACACGGGGGAGTAACATCAATATAACACGGGGGAGTAACATCAATATAACACGGGGGTAACATCAATATAACACGGGGGAGGGGGAGAGTAACACCAATATAACACGGGGGAGGGGGGGAGTAACATCAATATAACACGGGGGAGGGGGGGAGTAACATCAATATAACACGGGGGGAGTAACATCAATATAACACGGAGGGAGTAACATCAATATAACACGGAGGGGGAGTAACATCAATATAACACGGGGGGAGTAACATCAATATAACACGGGGGGGAGTAACATCAATATAACACGGGGGGGAGTAACATCAATATAACACGGGGGGGAGTAACATCAATATAACACGGGGGGGAGAACATCAATATAACACGGGGGAGTAACATCAATATAACACGGGGGAGTAACATCAATATAACACGGGGAGAGTAACATCAATATAACACGGGGGGAGTAACATCAATATAACACGGGGGAGTAACATCAATATAACACGGGGGGGAGTAACATCAATATAACACGGGGGAGTAACATCAATATAACACGGGGAGGGGGAGAGTAACACCAATATAACACGGGGAGGGGGAGAGTAACACCAATATAACACGGGGAGGGGGAGTAACATCAATATAACACGGGGAGGGGGAGTAACATCAATATAACACGGGGGAGTAACATCAATATAACACGGGGGAGTAACATCAATATAACACGGGGGGAGTAACATCAATATAACACGGGGGGAGTAACATCAATATAACACGGGGAGTAACATCAATATAACACGGGGGAGTAACATCAATATAACACGGGGAGTAACATCAATATAACACGGAGGGGGAGTAACATCAATATAACACGGGGGAGTAACATCAATATAACACGGGGGGAGTAACATCAATATAACACGGGGGGAGGGGAGTAACATCAATATAACACGGGGGGAGTAACATCAATATAACACGGGGGAGTAACATCAATATAACACGGGGGGAGTAACATCAATATAACACGGGGGAGTAACATCAATATAACACGGGGGAGTAACATCAATATAACACGGGGGGAGTAACATCAATATAACACGGGGGGGGAGTAACATCAATATAACACGGGGGAGTAACATCAATATAACACGGGGAGTAACATCAATATAACACGGGGGGTAACATCAATATAACACGGGGGGAGGGGAGAGTAACACCAATATAACACGGGGAGGGGGAGTAACATCAATATAACACGGGGGAGTAACATCAATATAACACGGGGGAGTAACATCAATATAACACGGGGGGAGTAACATCAATATAACACGGGGGAGTAACATCAATATAACACGGGGGGAGTAACATCAATATAACACGGGGGAGTAACATCAATATAACACGGGGGGAGTAACATCAATATAACACGGGGGAGTAACATCAATATAACACGGAGGGGGAGAGTAACATCAATATAACACGGGGGGGAGTAACATCAATATAACACGGGGGGGAGTAACATCAATATAACACGGGGGGAGTAACATCAATATAACACGGGGGGGAGTAACATCAATATAACACGGGGGGGAGTAACATCAATATAACACGGGGAGGGGAGTAACATCAATATAACACGGGGGAGGGGAGTAACATCAATATAACACGGGGGAGGGAGTAACATCAATATAACACGGGGGGGAGTAACATCAATATAACACGGGGAGGGAGTAACATCAATATAACACGGGGAGGGGAGTAACATCAATATAACACGGGGGAGTAACATCAATATAACACGGGGGAGTAACATCAATATAACACGGGGGGGAGTAACATCAATATAACACGGGGGGGAGTAACATCAATATAACACGGGGGGAGTAACATCAATATAACACGGGGGGAGTAACATCAATATAACACGGGGGGAGAGTAACATCAATATAACACGGGGGGAGTAACATCAATATAACACGGGGGGGAGTAACATCAATATAACACGGGGGGAGTAACATCAATATAACACGGGGGGAGAGTAACATCAATATAACATGGGGGAGTAACATCAATATAACACGGGGGGAGTAACATCAATATAACACGGGGGGAGTAACATCAATATAACACGGGGGAGTAACATCAATATAACACGGGGGACTAACATCAATATAACACGGGGGAGTAACATCAATATAACACGGGGAGGGGGTAACATCAATATAACACGGGGGAGGGGAGTAACATCAATATAACACGGGGGAGGGGGTAACATCAATATAACACGGGGGAGTAACATCAATATAACACGGGGGAGTAACATCAATATAACACGGGGGGAGTAACATCAATATAACACGGGGGAGTAACATCAATATAACACGGGGGAGTAACATCAATATAACACGGGGGGAGTAACATCAATATAACACGGGGGAGTAACATCAATATAACACGGGGGGAGTAACATCAATATAACACGGGGGAGTAACATCAATATAACACGGGGGGAGTAACATCAATATAACACGGGGGGAGAGTAACATCAATATAACACGGGGGAGAGTAACATCAATATAACACGGGGGGGAGTAACATCAATATAACACGGGGGGAGTAACATCAATATAACACGGGGGGAGGGGGGTAGCACATCAATATCACAGACATTAAAGAAGCAACATCCACACAGTATCTATAACTGAGGACGTTCTTCATGACAGGTTTCCAGGGAGTGTATAAAATCTCAATGCCTCCCCCTGCAGGTAGCATAGAGCCACATTCCTTACCCCTGGTTACACTCCAGGTATCGGGCAGCAAACTTCTCCATGAGCCTGTCAATCTTCTGGGCCTCTCCTGGGAGCCGGAAGCCCTCCAGGAAAGCCCTCAGAGCAGAGACAAAGTCCCGGCCACAGAAGTCCAGCTGGTCCACATAGTTGTACATCACCTCCTTGTTGAAACGGATATTCTCCCCCAGGTACTCCCCTACCTGTGTCTATAGAGAGGAGAGGGGAGTTGAGGAAATAAATAAAACGTTGTGTAAGAGTTTATTTTATTTAACCTTTATATAACCACGGAAATCCGTTATATACACAACAGCGTTTTACAATGACAACCTTTTTGTTGTTGTTGTGCAAAGTAAAGGCTGAGCGCATCACCATAACAACCTGTTACATACTCTGGAGAGGATATTGAATCAAAGTTCTCCATGTTTTCCCAGTGATATAAGTTGGGTGAAGGGCTAGGAGGTTGTGGTGAGGAGCTCACCGTATCCAAGCGCTCCTCTTGATGCAGGAACTGGGCGATTTCCTCCGCTGTGGTTCCCAGCATGCCTTGGTCTTGTAAGTACTGGACACCTCGCTTGGGCTTTTTGTTGAACCTTGAGAGATGGTGACACAAATAATCTATGGCTACTACAGATATCATTAGACAGGCCTCGAGACATCGCCCTGACTGATAGACAGATACAGAGAACGTCAGAGGGGAGGAGTGACTCACAGCTCAATGCCGTGCTCAATGACGTCCTTTTGTTGTTTGATGACCTCATACTGTTCTGGGTGGTCAGGCTGGGAGGACTGGACACTAGATGACATGGTGGAGTCCAGAGAGCTGACGCTGCCTCTACGAGACGTCGTCTGGTCAGGAAGCTTGCGCTCCGCACCCTCACCATCCGACGGCTGCTCCTGGCCTGGGTCACACACACACACAGCAGGGTCAAGACACACACCTAGTTGTTCACAGCTAGACACACACAGCTCATTATACTCACCGAGGTTGGCCTGCAGGTTGGGGTTGACATACATGTCTCTGCTCCACTCCACCATGCATTTCAGAATGGACACCAGACACTCCAGGCCCTTCTTACGCAGACTCAGCTCCTGGAAAATACAGTACCAGTCAAAAGATTGGACACACCTACTCATGGACACACCTACTCATGCAAGAGTTTATCATTATTTTTAAGATTTTCTACATTGCAGAATAATAGTGAAGACATCAAAACTATTAAATAACACATATGGAATCATGAAGTAACCAAAAAAAGTGTTAAACAAATCTAAATAAAATTGAAGAATCTACTAAGTAGCCACCCTTTGGCTTGATGACAGCTTTCCACACTCTTGGCATTCTCTCAACCAGCTTCCTGAGGTAGTCACCTTGGATGCTTTTCCAACAGTCTTGAAAGACTTCCCACATATGCTGAGCACTTGTTGGCTGCTTTTCCTTCACTCTGCTATCCAATTCATCCAAAACCATCTCAATTGGGTTGAGGTCGGGTGATTGTCACGCTCCTTCTTGGTCAAATAGCCCTTACACAGCCTGGAGGTGTGTTGGGTCAGTGTCCTGTTGAAAAACAAATGATCGTCCCACTAAACCCAAACCAGATGGGATGGCGTATCACTGCAGAATGCGGTGGTAGCCATGCTGGTTAAGTGTGCGTTGAATTCTAAATAAATCACTGACAGTGTCGCAAGCCTCCCACACCATCACACCTCCCCCTCCATGCTTCACGGCGAGAACCACACATGCAGAGCTCAACCGTTCACCTACTCGGCATCTCTCAATGCCACGACCATCGGAACCAAACATCTCAAATTTGGACTCGGAGCAAAGGACAGATTTCCACCGTTCTAATATCCATTGCTCGTGTTTCTTGGCCAAAGCAAGTCTCTTCTTATTGGTGTCCTTTAGTAGTAGTTTCACAAATTAACTTTTTATTTATTTATTTTACCTTTATTTAACTAGGCAAGTCAGTTAAGAACAAATCTTATTTGAACTTGCAACCTTCCGGTTACTAGTCCAACGCTCTAACCACTAGGCTACCCTGCCGCCCCATGAACAAGGCACACCTGTTAATTGAAAAGCATTCCAGGTGACTACCTCATGAAGCTGATTGAGAGAATGCCAAGAGTGTGCAAAGCTGTCATCAAGGCAAAGGGTGTCTTGTTTGAATAATCTAAAATATGAACTATATTTTGATTTGAACTTTTTTGGTAACTACATGATTCCATGTGTTATTTCATAATTTGTAGAATAATTGTGAAGACATCAAATTAGTAGCTGTGTTAAAACTTTTGACTGGTACTGTATTTCTCCTGTTAATGGTCGGTGACATCATATACAGAGCTCAAACACACAGAAACAGATAAATGACTGAAAAGCCAACTATGATTTTTATTTTATTTTACCTTTATTTATCTAGGCAAGTCAGTTAAGAACAAGTTCTTATTTTCAATGACGGCCTAGGAACAGTGGGCTAACTGCCTGTTCAGGGGCAGAACGACAGATGTGTACCTTGTCAGCTCAGGGATTTGAACTTGCAACCTTCCGGTTACTAGTCCAACACTCTAACCACTAGGCTACCCTGCCGGTATATATTGTATAACTCTGTAAATTCCTCTGTCTGTATTCTGTCTCTAAATGTTGTCTATCACTCTGACTGTCAAGGTACTTGGCAAATAAAAGTGATTCTAATTCTGACCATATTTGGTAGTTAACTACTGACAGGTCAGTGTGAGGTCACCTGTAGAGGGGTCATCCCCAGCTCCTGGCCACTCCTTCCCATGGCAATCTTAGACAGGTCATTCACCAGACGCTCAAAGATGTTGGCAGCGTTCAGGTCACAGTCGTAGTTCACATAGATATCCACCACACACTGAGCATCTGGGGTGAAGGGTTTGAAGAGGGGGAGATTAAACTGAGACAGGTCTCAATGAGGGGGGGGTATATGGTACATAAATAGCAGCCTGTGTTTTTACTTGAGGGGGAGATTAAACTGAGACAGGTCTCAATGAGGGGGGTATATGGTACATAAACAGCAGCATGTGTTTTTACTTGAGGGGGAGATTAAACTGAGACAGGTCTCAATGAGGGGGGTATATGGTACATAAATAGCAGCCTGTGTTTTTACTTGAGGGGAGATTAAACTGAGACAGGTCTCAATGAGGGGGGTATATGGTACATAAATAGCAGCCTGTGTTTTTACTTGAGGGGGAGATTAAACTGAGACAGGTCTCAATGAGGGGGGGGTATATGGTACATAAATAGCAGCCTGTGTTTTTACTTGAGGGGGAGATTAAACTGAGACAGGTCTCAATGAGGGTTGAGTGGTAAATGGTACATAAACAGCAGCATGTGTTTTTACTTGCACATATCCGTGTCAGGGTTTGAATGACCATCCACTTGTGTTCAAAGGAGCTGGATGACGTTTCCAGGATGGTCAGGAAAATCTCCCTGAAGAACACCTGAGTTTCAGAGAGTGAGAGAGGAGAGGGAGTTAGGAGAGAGGAGAGAGTTAGGAGAGAGGAGAGAGAGTTAGGAGAGAGGAGAGGGAGTTAGGAGAGAGGAGAGGGAGTTAGGAGAGAGGAGAGGGAGTTAGGAGAGAGGAGAGGGAGTTAGGAGAGAGGAGAGGGAGTTAGGAGAGAGGAGAGGGAGTTAGGAGAGAGGAGAGGGAGTTAGGAGAGAGGAGAGGGAGTTAGGAGAGAGGAGAGGGAGTTAGGAGAGAGGAGAGGGAGTTAGGAGAGAGGAGAGGGAGTTAGGAGAGAGGAGAGGGAGTTAGGAGAGAGGAGAGGGAGTTAGGAGAGAGGAGAGGGAGTTAGGAGGGAGGAGAGGGGAGAGGGAGTTAGGAGAGGGAGTTAGGAGAGAGGAGAGGGAGTTAGGAGAGAGTGAGGGGCGTAGAGAGAGAGTGAGGGGGGTAGAGAGTGAGGGGTGGAAAGATGGTAGGTAGTCGCATCATTTATTTTCATTCCCTGTTGCCTATTCTGAACTGAATGACAGGACTCTAAATAAAATCCCAGATTAAACCTCTATTTAACTCCTGCATCTCACACCTCAATCTGCATCTTGAGGTGGACTTTGAAGTGGGAGAGCAGGGTGAGGAAGATGGCGAGGGAGAGCTCGAACACCTCTGGCACAGAGGAGACACCGTTCTTCGAGAGGGCCACACACAGGTACTGCTTGATGGCGTTGACAAACATCTCGTGGGAGCGGAAGACAGGCCCCGCCCCCTGGAGCACAGACAGCAGCAGCTGCAGGGACACCACCTTGGAGCGCAGCTCATGGGACCTGAGGGAGAGAGAGGGCGAGAGAGAGAGAGGGCGAGAGAGAGAGAGGGCGAGAGAGAGAGAGGGCGAGCGAGAGAGAGGGCGAGAGAGAGAGGGCGAGCGAGAGAGAGGGCGAGCGAGAGAGAGGGCGAGCGAGAGAGAGGGCGAGCGAGAGAGAGGCGAGAGAGAGAGAGAGGGCGAGCGAGAGAGAGGGAGAGAGAGAGAGGGGGCGAGAGAGAGAGGGGCGAGAGAGAGAGGGCGAGAGAGAGAGGGGGCGAGAGAGAGAGGGGGCGAGAGAGAGAGGGGGCGAGAGAGAGAGGGGGCGAGAGAGAGAGGGGGCGAGAGAGAGAGGGGGCGAGAGAGAGAGAGGGGCGAGAGAGAGAGGGGGCGAGAGAGAGAGAGGGCGAGAGAGAGGGGGCGAGAGAGAGAGGGCGAGAGAGAGAGGGCGAGAGAGAGGGCGAGAGAGAGGGTTAAAAAACAGTGGAGAGGAAGAGGGGAAAGAAGAAGTTGGATAAAGGAGAGATGGAGGACACATGGGAAAAAGCCAGAGGAGATGGGGGGTGTAAATATTCAACAGTGTAGTATATGGATGTCTTGTACAGTCTATAGCCTCAGTTGAATATAGGCATTTAGGTTTAAACTAGAACACGCCCCTCTTATGTTTGGAAGCAGTGATCAGGCTCAGCATTAGTCTATTCAGACTCCCAGCCTCAGGGTTTGACATTAGAGACACTGAAGACACTCAGTCTAGAACGTATAACCTCCAGAAAACCTCAGGATCTTTAAACACTCTAGTTATATCAAGTAAGTGGCAGCTAGTGATATAGTCCTGTATTGGGGCCTGGTGGTCTTCTGTAGCTTAGCTAGTAGCGCATGAAGCTTGCAACACCAGGATAGTTGGTTCAATTCCCGGGACCACAGAATGTATACATGCACACATGACTTAAGTCGCTTATGGGTAAAACAAGTCTGCTAAATGACATTATTGTGAACAGAAAGCAGAAAAATGTGGACTTGGTTTAGGTGATGAGATGAAGGGAAAGGTGAAGTTGTGGGTGTGAACTGAGCAGGGAAGCGAGGGCTGAAGGGCTAGTTGGCTGAAGGACTGAAGGACTAGTGGGCTGAAGGGCTAGTTGGCTGAAGGACTGAAGGACTAGTGGGCTGAAGGACTGAAGGACTAGTGGGCTGAAGGACTGAAGGACTAGTGGGCTGAAGGGCTAGTGGGCTGAAGGGCTGAAGGACTAGTGGATGATGTCTCACTTTGGGTCAGGGGATCCGTCCGCCAGCGGCTTCATGGACAGTTTGCAGAGGGAGCGGAACACCAGGAAGGCGTCTTTCTGCAGGATGTGTGAGAAACCAACAGTGTTCTGGACACCCTGCATGGACTCTAAATCCTAAAACACACAACGAGAAAAAAAACAGAACAGCTTTAAAATGTACCATGCAATTGTCAATACATAACTAAAACTGAGCATAACTATGTATAATTAATTAAGGGTAAAAATCATCAGGAATCACAGTTCCCATAAAACCTTTGATGTGACACATGCAAGATTTATTTTTATTTTTTTTATTTCACCTTTAAGAGATCACTCACCAAGATGTCTGTAGAGGACACGGAAACATGGTCACCCATAATGCCGTTCATCTGGTTCCTAACTGTCCTGGGTGTAGGGGGCATCAGATCAGGGTGCTCTGGTGGTATGTGTGGGGGATGGTCCCCTGCTGTGTGGAGGGGTGGAACAGACCAGTCAGATATAAAACACATTTGATTGTAAGACCCTTTCTACATCAGAAGATGTCACAAAGCGCTTTTCCAGCCTAAAACCCCAAACAGCAAGCAATGCAGAAGCACAATGGCCTGGAAAAACTAGAAGGCAGGAACCTTGATACAGGTGTGTAAATGACAGGCAATCCCTGAATAACAAACTCTGTCCAGTCACTCCGATCACAACCAATTACTGACCTTGTGCAGTTTGGGTCTGTGGTTCTGGCTCTGCGGCCTCCTCCTCCTCCACATCAGTCGTTGGTTGCTCTGTTGGCTTTGAATCGACCTGACCTACTCCCCATGTCCCCCTCTCCCCTAATTCTGATCCCCCTCCCCCTTCATCCCCTTCCTCTACTGACTGTGTTACTGCTGGTGGTGTTTCTGGAAGTGGATCATTAAAAACTATTGATGAGGAAAAAGACCAATTGTCAAATTAATGAGGATGATGTGAGCTTCAGAAATGTCTTACAATAAAATCATGATCTATGGCAGCCAACCCTGTTCCTGGAGAGCAACACTCCTGTAGGTTTACACTCCAACCCTGTTCCTGGAGAACTACCCTCCTGTAGGTTTACACTCCAACCCTGTTCCTGGAGAACTACCCTCCTGTAGGTTTACACCAGGGTACTCCAACCCTGTTCCTGGAGAACTACCCTCCTATAGGTTTACACTCCAACCCTGTTCCTGGAGAACTACCCTCCTGTAGGTTTACACTCCAACCCTGTTCCTGGAGAACTACCCTCCTGTAGGTTTACACTCCAACCCTGTTCCTGGAGAACTACCCTCCTGTGGGTTTTCACTCCAACCCCGTTCCTGGAGAGCGACACTCCTGTAAGTTCTCACTCCAACCACAGTTGTAAATAACCAGATTCGTCTCATCAACCAGAAATGATTAACATGAAGTGCGTGGTCCTTCCGAATGGTGCAGCGGTCTAAGGCACTGCATTGCTTGAGGTGTCACTAGAGACCCGGGTTTGATCCCAGGCTGTGCCACAACCGGCTGTGACCGGGAGTCCCATAGGGTGGCGCACAATTGGCCCAGTGTCGTCCGGGTTTTGGGGGGGAGGGGGGGTTACTTGACTCACCAAGCTCTAGCGACTCCTTGTGGCAGTCTAGGCACCTGCAGGCTGATTCCTGTCATCAGTTAAACAGTGTTTCCTCCGACACATTGGTGTAGCTGGCTTCAGGGTTAAGCGAGCGGGTTTGGCGCGTCATGTTTCGGAGGACGCATTACTCAACCGTCGCCTCTCCCGAGCCCGTTGGGGAGTTGCAGCGAAGAAACAAGATCGTACTTGAAAATGGGAGGGGAAAAAGGGGGTAAATCAAGTGCGCTGATTAAGGTTGGGGTGTAAACCTATAGGACAGTAGCAGGGTTGGAGAGCCCTAGTGTAAACCTATAGGATGGTAGCTGGGTTGGAGAGCCCTAGTGTAAACCTATAGGACGGTAGCTCTCCAGGAACAGGGTTGGAGAGCCCTGGTGTGAACCTAAAGGTGGGTAGCTCTCCAGGAACAGGGTTGGAACAGCACAGATCAATGCTGAGTATGAATACAAAGGAGGCCAATACCTGGAGGTGGTGTGTCCTCTCTGTGCTCCTCTGTAGCAGTCACATCCTCCTCAGTCTTGCACTCCTCCAGTTGGCCATAGATGGTATTAAGGTCCAGTGTGCTGGCTGCAGGAGAAGGGGTCCCGTTGAGGTCTGGGGTGGAGTCTGACCGGGGGGAACCACCAGACATCTGCCCAGGGGAAGGGTTCTGCTTGGGCAGACATAGTCCATCCTTCTCCTGAGCCTCTATAGCCTGTATAGATGCAGGGAAATTAACAGACCAGCCATGATCAACACAACTAGTCAGACCACCAAACTAACAGCATGTCAATACCAGCCAATGAACCAGTCAACTAATAGGACTAGGAGACACAGGGCCGTTCCACCCCGACTCGGGAAGGAGACACGGGGCCGTTCCACCGCGACTCGGGAAGGAGACACGGGGCCGTTCCACCGCGACTCGGGAAGGAGACACGGGGCCGTTCCACCGCGACTCGGGAAGGAGACACGGGGCCGTTCCACCCCGACTCGGGAAGGAGACACGGGGCCGTTCCACCGCGACTCGGGAAGGAGACACGGGGCCGTTCCACCCCGACTCGGGAAGGAGACACGGGGCCGTTCCACCCCGACTCGGGAAGGAGACACGGGGCCGTTCCACCCCGACTCGGGAAGGAGACGCGGGGCCATTCCACCCAGACTCAGGAAGGAGACACGAGGCCGTTCCACCCCGACTCGGGAAGGAGACACGGGGCCGTTCCACCCCGACTCGGGAAGGAGACACGGGGCCGTTCCACCCCGACTCGGGAAGGAGACACGAGGCCGTTCCACCCCGACTCGGGAAGGAGACACGGGGCCGTTCCACCCCGACTCGGGAAGGAGACACGGGGCCGTTCCACCCCGACTCGGGAAGGAGACACGGGGCCGTTCCACCCCGACTCGGGAAGGAGACACGGGGCCGTTCCACCCCGACTCGGGAAGGAGACACGGGGCCGTTCCACCCCGACTCGGGAAGGAGACACGGGGCCGTTCCACCCCGACTCGGGAAGGAGACGCGAGGCCGTTCCACCCCGACTCGGGAAGGAGACGCGAGGCCGTTCCACCCCGACTCGGGAAGGAGACGCGAGGCCGTTCCACCCCGACTCGGGAAGGAGACGCGAGGCCGTTCCACCCCGACTCGGGAAGGAGACACGGGGCCGTTCCACCCCGACTCGGGAAGGAGACACGGGCCGTTCCACCCCGACTCGGGAAGGAGACACGGGGCGTTCCACCCGACTCGGGAAGGAGACGCGGGGCCGTTCCACCCCGACTCGGGAAGGAGACGCGAGGCCGTTCCACCCCGACTCGGGAAGGAGACACGAGGCCGTTCCACCCCGACTCGGGAAGGAGACGCGAGGCCGTTCCACCCCGACTCGGGAAGGAGACGCGAGGCCGTTCCACCCCGACTCGGGAAGGAGACGCGGGCCGTTCCACCCCGACTCGGGAAGGAGACACGGGGCCGTTCCACCCCGACTCGGGGAAGGAGACACGGGGCCGTTCCACCCCGACTCGGGAAGGAGACACGGGGCCGTTCCACCCCGACTCGGGAAGGAGACACGGGGCCGTTCCACCCCGACTCGGGAAGGAGACACGGGGCCGTTCCACCCCGACTCGGGAAGGAGACACGGGGCCGTTCCACCCCGACTCGGGAAGGAGACACGGGGCCGTTCCACCCCGACTCGGGAAGGAGACACGAGGCGTTCCACCCCGACTCGGGAAGGAGACACGGGGCGTTCCACCCCGACTCGGGAAGGAGACACGGGGCCGTTCCACTCCGACTCGGGAAGGAGACACGGGGCCGTTCCACCCCGACTCGGGAAGGAGACACGGGGCCGTTCCACCCCGACTCGGGAAGGAGACACGGGGCCGTTCCACCCCGACTCGGGAAGGAGACACGGGGCCGTTCCACCCCGACTCGGGAAGGAGACACGAGGCCGTTCCACCCCGACTCGGGAAGGAGACACGGGGCCGTTCCACCCCGACTCGGGAAGGAGACACGGGGCCGTTCCACCCCGACTCGGGAAGGAGACACGGGGCCGTTCCACCCCGACTCGGGAAGGAGACACGAGGCCGTTCCACCCCGACTCGGGAAGGAGACACGGGGCCGTTCCACCCCGACTCGGGAAGGAGACACGGGGCCGTTCCACCCAGACTCGGGAAGGAGACACAAATACACTTACGGAGAAATTATTGAGATACGAGGAGTGTATCCATTTCTCGTCTAGTTCCAGAGTCTAGTTTCAATCCAGATATTTACATTCCCATTAGTCAATCAGCTTGCTCTAAGATGATACACACCAGCATCTATGATTGAGTCAAAGTGCTTGTTATAGATGACTATGTACATATGAGAGTTATATGGACTGGTCTGGATAGGGGACAGTAGTACACTGACCGCCTGAGTCTCCATGTGGGTGAAGATGACATTGACCATCTGTGTGAGTGAAGCCTTGGCGGTGGTCTGGTTGATGAGGTTACGGCTGGCCAGGTAGATGTTGTAACAGGTACGCACTGTCAACAGAACCGTTCCCTCGTGGATCTCAATGTGAGGGGAGGTGACTGCCGTCAGCAGAGCCTACAGGAGAACAGAGAGGGGTCAGAACAAAGAATGCACAATTCCGGGAACTTCCCCCCCGAAAATCCCTGATTTTCCTCAAATCCTGGTTGGAAGTTTTGCAGAATCAGAAGGGAATAAGAAGGTTAATCTGTAATCCTCCAACCAGAATTTCTGGAAAACCAGGGAATTTATTAAAAAGTTCCCAGAATTTTAGCATCCCTAGTCCATACAGACAGAAAACAGAGAATAAATAGCGTCTTTAACTACCTTTGTGAATTATAGAAGAACTATCTTATATACAGTGTCTTTATATGTCGTAGGAATGTTTGTCAGTCCAATAAAAACCTGTCCTCAAACGTGACAATAGTGGCGGGCAGCTTGTTTGAACAAGAGACTTTTGGACCCTCAACTCTGGAGCTCCACTATGGGAAGCTGAAATGAACTCTGGTTATGTATCACGTCTACTGTACAGCCAGCCCTAAGAGACAGATGTGGCTCCGGATATCTGTAGTATCACTACTATATGTGTAGTATCACTACTATATCTCTACTATATGTGTAGTATCACTACTATATCTCTACTATATGTGTAGTATCACTACTATATGTGTAGTATCACTACTATATCTCTAGTATCACTACTATATCTCTAGTATCACTACTATATGTGTAGTATCACTACTATATCTCTAGTATCACTACTATATCTCTAGTATCACTACTATATCTCTAGTATCACTACTATATCTCTAGTATCACTACTATATCTCTAGTATCACTACTATATCTCTAGTATCACTACTATATCTCTAGTATCACTACTATATCTCTAGTATCACTACTATATCTCTAGTATCACTACTATATCTCTAGTATCACTACTATATCTCTAGTATCACTACTATATCTCTAGTATCACTACTATATCTCTAGTATCACTACTATATCTCTAGTATCACTACTATATCTCTAGTATCACTACTATATCTCTAGTATCATTACTATATCTCTAGTATCATTACTATATCTCTAGTATCACTACTATATCTCTAGTATCACTACTATATCTCTAGTATCACTACTATATCTGTAGTATCACACTGGGATGTGGAAAATAATGGGCAGCAATTTGTCCTGAGAGGCAACTAGGACCAGTCAAAAGTTTGGACACACCTACTCATTACAGGTTCTCTTTATTTAAACTAGGTTCTACATTGTAGAATAACAGTGAAGACATCAACACTATGACATAACACACATGGAATCATGTAATTACAACAAAAAAAAGTGATAAACAAATCAAAATATATTTTATATTTGAAATTCTTCAAAGTAGCCACCCTTTGCCTTGATGACAGCTTTGCACACACTCTCTTGGCAATGTAGAAAACAGTAAAAAAAAAATCAAGAAAAACCCTTGAATGAGTAGGTGTGTCCAAACATTTGATTGGTCCTGTATATGTTCTGTATAAGTAAGTAGCAATTCATTAAAGGAGATGGATGGGGTCCTGCCAGACCTTGACGATCTGCAGTTGCACCCCCTCGTCTGTCTGTGGGCCCTGGAAACAGTTACAAATGGTCTCCAGTAACCGGTCGATGAGCCTCTTCCCCGGAGCACTACTGTCAGAGGCATTGCCCGTGATGTGGCCATACGCAATGAGCTTCTGCCATGGGGAGAGGGGAGAGATTGTGGAGAGAGTGAGCATCTGTGGCATTTAGGAGTCGGACATCCACAAGTCAGACATTTCTGAGGAGACACAACAGGTGTAAGAACAAAGTCCTCCACCATGTGGCATTTACAAGAATCTAACAGACACGTACACAGTTTACGTAGTTCACCAACGCTTGCATGCCAGTTCCCTAAACATTGCAGTACAATCATCGACGTCAACAATAAATCAAAAAGCCAGATGAAATATGAATTATATAATATATATTTATATTAAATATGACTGATATGTACACACAATAGGATATACAGTATAGAACTAGATCACAATAAATAATCATCTGACAGGTGCTTATATTCCTCCTATTTCACACATGCATAGAAGCGTGTATTAAACATGTGTGAACTGGAAGGATGTTTGTTGCATATCCCAACTGCCCTTGGAAAGCGGGGTCAGGGACAGACATGATCAACGGCGACCCTGGAACAATTAGGCTTAAGTTACTGGCCCAACGCTCTAACCACCAGGCTACGTGCTGCTATGTCAAGTAAGACAATAGGACAGTGAGACAGTGAATAGGACAGTGAGACAGTAAACAGTGAGACAGGGAATAGGACAGTGAGACAGTAAACAGTGAGACAGTGAATAGGACAGTGAGACAGTGACAATAGGACAGTAGGACAGTAAACAGTGAGACAGGGAATAGGACAGTGAGACAGTAAACAGTGAGACAGTGAATAGGACAGTGAGACAGTGACAATAGGACAGTGAGACAGTGAATAGGACAGTGAGACAGTAAACAGTGAGACAGTAAACAGTGAGACAGTGAATAGGACAGTGAGACAGTAAACAGTGAGACAGTGAATAGGACAGTGAGACAGTAAACAGTGAGACAGTGAATAGGACAGTGAGACAGTAAACAGTGAGACAGTGAGACAATAGGACAGTGAGACAGTAGGACAGTGAGACAATAGGACAGTGAGACAGTAGGACAGTGAGACAGTAGGACAGTGAGACAGTAGGACAGTGAGACAATAGGACAGTGAGACAATAGGACAGTGAGACAGTGAGACAGTGAGACAGTAGGACAGTAAACAGTGAGACAGTAAACAGTGAGACAGTAAACAGTGAGACAGTAAACAGTGAGACAGTAAACAGTGAGACAGTGAATAGGACAGTGAGACAGTGAATAGGACAGTGAGACAGTGAATAGGACAGTGAGACAGTGAGTAGGACAGTGAGACAGTGAATAGGACAGTGAGACAGTGAATAGGACAGTGAGACAGTAGGACAGTGAGACAGTGAGTAGGACAGTGAGACAGTAAACAGTGAGACAGTGAATAGGACAGTGAGACAGTGAATAGGACAGTGAGACAGTAGGACAGTGAGACAGTAAACAGTGAGACAGTGAATAGGACAGTGAGACAGTAAACAGTGAGACAGTAGGACAGTGAGACAGTGAGTAGGACAGTGACAATAGGACAGTGAGACAGTCAATAGGACAGTGAATAGGACAGTGAGACAGTGACAATAGGACAGTGAGACAGTGACAATAGGACAGTGAGACAGTGACAATAGGACAGTGAGACAATAGGACAGTGAGACAATAGGACAGTGAGACAGTGACAATAGGACAGTGACAATAGGACAGTGAGACAGTGACAATAGGACAGTGAGACAGTGACAATAGGACAGTGAGACAGTGACAAAATAGGACAGTGAGACAGTGACAAAATAGGACAGTGAGACAATAGGACAGTGAGACAATAGGACAGTGAGACAGTGACAATAGGACAGTGAGACAATAGGACAGTGAGACAATAGGACAGTGAGACAATAGGACAGTGAGACAATAGGACAGTGATACAATAGGACAGTGAGACAGAGACAATAGGACAGTGAGACAGTAGGACAGTGAGACAGTGAATAGGACAGTGAGACAGTGAGTAGGACAGTGAGACAGTAAACAGTGAGACAGTGAATAGGACAGTGAGACAGTGAATAGGACAGTGAGACAGTAATCAGTGAGACAGTGAATAGGACAGTGAGACAGTAAATAGGACAGTGAGACAGTAAACAGTGAGACAGTGAATAGGACAGTGAGACAGTAGGACAGTGAGACAGTGAGTAGGACAGTGAGACAGTAAACAGTGAGACAGTGAATAGGACAGTGAGACAGTAGGACAGTGAGACAGTAAACAGTGAGACAGTGAATAGGACAGTGAGACAGTAGGACAGTGAGAAGGACAGTGAGACAGTGACAATAGGACAGTGAGACAGTGAATAGGACAGTGAGACAGTAAACAGTGAGACAGTGAATAGGACAGTGAGACAGTAGGACAGTGAGACAGTGAGTAGGACAGTGAGACAGTGAATAGGACAGTAAGACAGTGAGACAATAGGACAGTGAGACAGTGAGTAGGACAGTGAGACAGTGAATAGGACAGTGAGACAGTGACAATAGGACAGTGACAATAGGACAGTGAGACAGTAAACAGTGAGACAGTGAATAGGACAGTGAGACAGTAGGACAGTGAGACAGTGAGACAGTAGGACAGTGAGACAGTGAGTAGGACAGTGAGACAGTGACAATAGGACAGTGAGACAGTGAGACAGTGAGGACAGTGAGACAGTAGGACAGTGAGACAGTGACAATAGGACAGTGAGACAGTGACAATAGGACAGTGAGACAGTGACAATAGGACAGTGAGACAGTGACAATAGGACAGTGACAATAGGACAGTGAGACAGTGACAATAGGACAGTGACAATAGGACAGTGAGACAGTGACAATAGGACAGTGAGACAGTGACAAAATAGGACAGTGAGACAATAGGACAGTGAGACAATAGGACAGTGAGACAATAGGACAGTGAGACAGTGACAATAGGACAGTGAGACAGTGACAATAGGACAGTGAGACAGTGACAATAGGACAGTGAGACAATAGGACAGTGAGACAATAGGACAGTGAGACAATAGGACAGTGAGACAGAGACAATAGGACAGTGAGACAGTAGGACAGTGAGACAGTGAATAGGACAGTGAGACAGTAAACAGTGAGACAGTAAACAGTGAGACAGTAAACAGTGAGACAGTGAATAGGACAGTGAGACAGTAAATAGGACAGTGAGACAGTAAACAGTGAGACAGTGAATAGGACAGTGAGACAGTAGGACAGTGAGACAGTGAGTAGGACAGTGAGACAGTGAATAGGACAGTGAGACAGTAAACAGTGAGACAGTGAATAGGACAGTGAGACAGTAAACAGTGAGACAGTAAACAGTGAGACAGTGAATAGGACAGTGAGACAGTAAACAGTGAGACAGTGAATAGGACAGTGAGACAGTAGGACAGTGAGACAGTGAGTAGGACAGTGAGACAGTGACAATAGGACAGTGAGACAGTGACAATAGGACAGTGAGACAGTAAACAGTGAGACAGTAAACAGTAGGACAGTGAGAAGGACAGTGAGACAGTGACAATAGGACAGTGAGACAGTAAACAGTGAGACAGTGAATAGGACAGTGAGACAGTAGGACAGTGAGACAGTGAGTAGGACAGTGAGACAGTGACAATAGGACAGTAAACAGTGAGACAGTGAGTAGGACAGTGAGACAGTGAATAGGACAGTGAGACAGTGACAATAGGACAGTGACAATAGGACAGTGAGACAGTAAACAGTGAGACAGTGAATAGGACAGTGAGACAGTAGGACAGTGAGACAGTGAGTAGGACAGTGAGACAGTGAATAGGACAGTGAGACAGTAAACAGTGAGACAGTGAATAGGACAGTGAGACAGTGGGACAGTGAGACAGTGAGTAGGACAGTGAGACAGTGAATAGGACAGTGAGACAGTGAGACAGTAGGACAGTGAGACAGTGAGACAGTAGGACAGTGAGACAGTGAATAGGACAGTGAGACAGTGAGACAGTGAATAGGACAGTGAGACAGTAGGACAGTGACAATAGGACAGTGAGACAGTGAGACAGTGAGGACAGTGAGACAGTGACAATAGGACAGTGAGACAGTGAGGACTGTGAGACAGTGAGGACAGTGAGACAGTGACAATAGGACAGTGAGACAGTGAGGACAGTGAGGACAGTGAGGACAGTGACAATAGGACAGTGAGGACAGTGACAATAGGACAGTGAGACAGTGACAATAGGACAGTGAGACAGTGACAATAGGACAGTGAGACAGTGAGGACAGTGAGAGAGTGAGGACAGTGAGAGAGTGAGGACAGTGAGAGAGTCACAATAGGACTGTGACAATAGGACAGTGAGAGTGACAATAGGACAGTGACAATAGGACAGTGACAATAGGACAGTGACAATAGGACAGTGAGACAGTGACAATAGGACAGTGAGACAGTGACAATAGGACAGTGAGACAGTGACAGTGAGACAGTGACAGTGAGACAGTGACAATAGGACAGTGAGACAGTGACAATAGGACAGTGAGACAGTGACAGTGAGACAATAGGACAGTGAGACAGAGACAATAGGACAGTGAGACAGAGACAATAGGACAGTGAGACAGAGACAATAGGACAGTGAGACAGAGACAATAAGACAGTGAGACAGAGACAATAGGACAGTGAGACAGAGACAATAGGACAGTGAGACAGTGACAATAGGACAGTGAGACAGTGACAATAGGACAGTGAGACAGTGACAATAGGACAGTGAGACAGTGACAATAGGACAGTGAGACAGTGACAATAGGACAGTGAGACAGTGACAATAGGACAGTGACAATAGGACAGTGAGACAGTGACAATAGGATAGTGACAATAGGACAGTGAGACAGTGACAATAGGACAGTGAGACAGTGACAATAGGACAGTGAGACAGTGACAATAGGACAGTGAGACAGAGACAATAGGACAGTGAGACAGTAGGACAGTGAGACAATAGGACAGTGAGACAATAGGACAGTGAGACAGTGACAATAGGACAGTGAGACAGTAGGACAGTGAGACAATAGGACAGTGAGACAATAGGACAGTGAGACAGTGAGACAGTGACAGTGAGACAGTGACAATAGGACAGTGAGACAATAGGTCAGTGAGACAGAGACAATAGGACAGTGAGACAATAGGACAGTGAGACAGAGACAATAGGACAGTGACAGTGAGACAGTGACAATAGGACAGTGAGACAGTGACAATAGGACAGTGAGACAGTGACAATAGGACAGTGAGACAGTGACAATAGGACAGTGAGACAGTGACAATAGGACAGTGAGACAGTGACAATAGGACAGTGAGACAGTGACAATAGGACAGTGAGACAGTGACAATAGGACAGTGAGACAGTGACAATAGGACAGTGAGACAGTGACAATAGGACAGTGAGACAGTGAGGACAGTGAGACAGTGAGACAGTGAGGACAGTGAGACAGTGAGACAGTGAGACAGTGAGACAGTGAAAGTGAGACAGTGAGAGAAGTGAGGACAGTGAGAGAGTGAGGACAGTGAGAGAGTGAGGACAGTGAGAGAGTGAGACAGTGAGAGAGTGAGGACAGTGAGAGAGTAAGGACAGTGAAGAGAGTGAGGACAGTGAGAGAAGTGAGGACAGTGAGACAGTCACAATAGGACAGTGACAATAGGACAGTGAGACAGTGACAATAGGACAGTGAGACAGTGACAATAGGACAGTGAGACAGTGACAATAGGACAGTGAGACAGTGAGGACAGTGAGAGAGTGAGGACAGTGAGAGAGTGAGGACAGTGAGACAGTGACAATAGGACAGTGACAATAGGACAGTGAGACAGTGACAATAGGACAGTGAGACAGTGACAATAGGACAGTGAGACAGTGACAATAGGACAGTGAGACAGTGACAATAGGACAGTGAGAGAGTGAGGACAGTGAGGACAGTGAGACAGTGACAATAGGACAGTGAGACAGTGACAATAGGACAGTGAGACAGTGACAATAGGACAGTGAGACAGTGACAATAGGACAGTGAGACAATAGGACAGGACAGTGACAATAGGACAGTGAGACAGTGACAATAGGACAGTGAGGACAGTGACAATAGGACAGTGAGGACAGTGAGAGAGTGAGGACAGTGAGAGAGTGAGGACAGTGAGACAGTGACAATAGGACAGTGACAATAGGACAGTGAGACAGTGACAATAGGACAGTGAGACAGTGACAATAGGACAGTGAGACAGTGACAATAGGACAGTGAGAGAGTGAGGACAGTGAGAGAGTGAGGACAGTGAGACAGTGAGGACAGTGAGACAGTGACAATAGGACAGTGAGACAGTGACAATAGGACAGTGAGACAATAGGACAGTGAGACAGTGACAATAGGACAGTGAGACAGTGACAATAGGACAGTGAGACAGTGACAATAGGACAGTGAGACAGTGACAATAGGACAGTGAGACAGTGACAATAGGACAGTGAGACAATAGGACAGTGAGACAGTGACAATAGGACAGTGAGACAGTAGGACAGTGAGACAGTGAATAGGACAGTGAGACAGTGACAATAGGACAGTGAGACAGTGACAATAGGACAGTGAGACAGTGACAATAGGACAGTGAGACAGTGACAATAGGACAGTGAGACAGTGAGACAATAGGACAGTGAGACAATAGGACAGTGACAATAGGACAGTGAGACAATAGGACAGTGAGACAATAGGACAGTGAGACAGTGAGACAATAGGACAGTGAGACAGTGACAATAGGACAGTGAGACAGTGACAATAGGACAGTGAGACAGTGACAATAGGACAGTGAGACAGTGACAATAGGACAGTGAGACAGTGACAATAGGACAGTGAGACAGTGACAATAGGACAGTGAGACAGTGACAATAGGACAGTGAGACAGTGACAATAGGACAGTGAGACAGTGACAATAGGACAGTGAGACAGTGACAATAGGACAGTGAGACAGTGACAATAGGACAGTGAGACAGTGACAATAGGACAGTGAGACAGTGACAATAGGACAGTGAGACAGTGACAATAGGACAGTGAGACAGTGACAATAGGACAGTGAGACAGTGACAATAGGACAGTGAGACAGTGACAATAGGACAGTGACAATAGGACAGTGAGACAGTGACAATAGGACAGTGAGACAGTGACAATAGGACAGTGAGACAGTGACAATAGGACAGTGAGACAGTGACAATAGGACAGTGAGACAGTGACAATAGGACAGTGAGACAGTGACAATAGGACAGTGAGACAGAGACAATATGACAGTGAGACAGAGACAATAGGACAGTGAGACAGAGACAATAGGACAGTGACAATAGGACAGTGAGACAGTGACAATGAGACAGTGAGTAGGACAGTGAGACAGTGAGTAGGACAGTGAGACAGTGACAATAGGACAGTGACAATAGGACAGTGAGACAGTGACAATAGGACAGTGAGACAGTGACAATAGGACAGTGACAATAGGACAGTGAGACAGTGACAATAGGACAGTGAGACAGTGACAATAGGACAGTGAGACAGTGACAATAGGACAGTGAGACAGTGACAATAGGACAGTGAGACAGTGACAATAGGACAGTGAGACAGTGACAATAGGACAGTGAGACAGTGACAATAGGACAGTGAGACAGAGACAATAGGACAGTGAGACAGAGACAATAGGACAGTGAGACAGAGACAATAGGACAGTGAGACAGTGACAATAGGACAGTGAGACAATAGGACAGTGAGACAATAGGACAGTGAGACAATGACAATAGGACAGTGAGACAGTGACAATAGGACAGTGAGACAGTGAGGACAGTGAGGACAGTGAGAGAGTGAGGACAGTGAGACAATAGGACAGTGAGACAGTGACAATAGGACAGTGAGACAGTGACAATAGGACAGTGAGACAGTGACAATAGGACAGTGAGACAGAGACAATAGGACAGTGAGACAGAGACAATAGGACAGTGAGACAATAGGACAGTGAGACAATAGGACAGTGAGACAATAGGACAGTGAGACAGTGACAATAGGACAGTGAGACAGTGACAATAGGACAGTGAGACAGTGACAATAGGACAGTGAGACAGTGACAATAGGACAGTGAGACAGTGACAATAGGACAGTGAGACAGTGACAATAGGACAGTGAGACAGTGACAATAGGACAGTGAGACAGTGACAATAGGACAGTGAGACAGTGACAATAGGACAGTGAGACAGTGACAATAGGACAGTGAGACAGTGACAGTGAGACAGTGACAATAGGACAGTGAGACAGTGACAATAGGACAGTGAGACAGTAAACAGTGAGACAGTGAATAGGACAGTGAGACAGTGAGACAGTGACAGTGACAATAGGACAGTGAGACAGTGACAATAGGACAGTGAGACAGTGACAATAGGACAGTGAGACAGTGACAATAGGACAGTGAGACAGTGACAATAGGACAGTGAGACAGTGAGACAGTGAGGACAGTGAGACAGTAGGACAGTGAGACAGTGACAATAGGACAGTGAGACAGTGACAATAGGACAGTGAGACAGTGAGACAGTGAGACAGTGAGGACAGTGAGAATAGGACAGTGAGACAGTGAGGACTGTGAGACAGTGAGGACAGTGAGACAGTGAGGACAGTGAGACAGTGAGGACAGTGAGACAGTGAGGACAGTGAGACAGTGAGGACAGTGACAATAGGACAGTGAGAACAGTGTGACAGTGAGGGACAGTAGGACAATAGGACAGTGAGACAGAGGACAGTGAGAGACAATAGGACAGTGAGACAGTGACAATAGGACAGTGAGACAGTGACAATAGGACAGTGAGACAGTGAGACAGTGAGACAGTGAGACAGTGAGAATAGGACAGTGAGACAGTGAGACAGTGACAATAGGACAGTGAGACAGTGACAATAGGACAGTGAGACAGTGACAATAGGACAGTGAGACAGTGACAATAGGACAGTGAGACAGTGACAATAGGACAGTGAGACAGTGACAATAGGACAGTGAGACAGTGACAATAGGACAGTGAGACAGTGACAATAGGACAGTGAGACAGTGAGACAATAGGACAGTGAGACAGTGACAATAGGACAGTGAGACAGTGACAATAGGACAGTGAGACAGTGACAATAGGACAGTGACAGTGATACAGTAAACAGTGATAGTAAGATGGTGACAAAAGGACAGTGAGATAGTAGGACAGTGACAGTAGGACAGTTGAATAAACTATATATAATACAACAGGTGTCGTCGACCTTACTTACGGTCCACACCTGTTGTATTCCACACATGTAACAAATAAAATGTGATTTGAATTGTAATACGTATGAGTGTTGGTGTGTTTAAGTCCTTTGATGTGTAAACCTGCGTACCTGTAAGCAGTCCAACGAGGTGCTGACAACGCGTGGGGACTTTGATTGACAGGCGAGCTCAAAAGGCAGTACGTATTGGTCAGCTTCAATGTAGTTTGCTCGGGGCGGGACCACTGAGCCATCTCTGGAGAAAGGAGCCACAGCACGAGGTTATGATGACATGCAGGCCTCAGGACATCCCAAGTTTAATAACCACTAATGACAGCGGTGACCGCTTAAAAAGGGAGAGCATGGCAGCTGTTTCCTGTGGCCTTCTAGTCGTTGTGCTAACGCTAGATAGCAAAGGCTCCAGAAACGCACTTAAACTTCCTGCTAACCGCACGCAGAGAAAAAAAAATAACTGCTAAAAAATATATTGCAGTATCCCTTTAATAAGTGCATCCAACCAAACACCTGTCCATGAGCTGCAGACACTTCAGGGGGGAGAAAGGGGTTTGAACTTACTTTTGCTTCTCAAGCTCGATTTTGATTTCATCTGTGAAGTGAAAAAAAAAAAAAAAAAGGAACAAGATTAGTGAGGTCTGAACTTTGACCTTTAGACCTGATGAACATGTTTCTATCTGTGTTTTAGACATAACTGATCATTAATTTCACTAGCATAAAAATACCAGTATCAACATACCATGAATACAGTTAACATTAGCAAATTAAAATTTGCTGAAAAATTTAATGCAGTCATCAAACAACCTCAAAACCCATAAACCTCTTGCTAATGACCAGAGACAATCTTATCGCCTTAACATTGGTGACAGCTTTGGGCAGAGCAAAGATCCTGTGTTCGAAGCAGATCTGTCAGAACAGGCCGAAATGCACCACTGTAAGTCACCATCTTCATTATCTAGCCTAGTAGGTCTGAGCATTAGAAATAGTGTACACATACAAGGCCAGACCTTGATGTGACCAAATTGGGCTGCTGTATCCCAGAACTTCACATGCTGAGATGCTTGGGAACTGCTGACACACAAGACCCAAAGTTGTTCTCAAGGCAGGCACACGAGGTAGAACAGGGAGCATCGAGTACACTCTGTGGCAATAGCTCACAGCCGTTGTCGACTCAACTGCAGCTTGGCCCGGTGTTCCTCTCAACTGTGTGTCTGACTGTGTGTGATATCGGGGGGGGGGGATGTAGAGGGCAGAAGACAGAATTCCCATTGTTCGCTGCAACGATGGACATTAAAGTTGTGTTGTATAGTAAATATGAAGGGGAAAAAAACTGCCGACTCTCCCAAGGCTCATCTGGGATCCATAAATAAACCATCAGCTGTGGAAGCAGCATTAAAGCCTAATTACTGCACCACTGTACATCTCCAGTTGCTCATCTCCCCTTAACAACAAATAGAACTTGTGCTATAGTCTACATTTCATAATCTAGGACTGGGATTCCCAAACTTTTTCCCACTCGGGGGCCCCCCCTTCCAGCATTGGGGGAACATCCTGCCCCCCTCCCTCCAGTGCATTCTACTATTACAACTTTAAAGAGAATGTTTAAATCCGGACTGAGTTCCTGTTTTGGGGTGGGAACCACTGATCCAGGAAACCGCACAGTAAAATAATAATAATAACTATGGTGCCAGTGTCTAGGACATGTCATTTCTCAATGGCATGCGTGTGGATACACTCAAACTAGGTGGAACCACAGTCAATTGGCCACTCACAGTTTGTGAAAAAGACTGGCTAATTTTAGTCAGAGGACGAGGATCCATTGAGGCTCATTAAGTGATTCCATATGAAACCAAGACAACAACAAACAAATCAAACTTTATTTGGGGGATTTTGTCTGGGTTTTGTATGGAATCACCCCATTATAAACATGTTATCAGATTAACGAAACCCAAATCAAACTTTATTTGGGGGATTTTGTCTGGGTTTTGTATGGAATCACCCCATTATAAACATGTTATCAGATTAATGAAACCCAAATCAAACTTTATTTGGGGGATTTTGTCTGGGTTTTGTATGGAATCACCCCATTATAAACATGTTATCAGATTAACGAAACCCAAATCAAACTTTATTTGGGGGATTTTGTCTGGGTTTTGTATGGAATCACCCCATTATAAACATGTTATCAGATTAATGAAACCCAAATCAAACTTTATTTGGGGGATTTTGTCTGGGTTTTGTATGGAATCACCCCATTATAAACATGTTATCAGATTGACGAAACCCAAATCAAACTTTATTTGGGGGATTTTGTCTGGGTTTTGTATGGAATCACCCCATTATAAACATGTTATCCGATTAATGAAACCCAAATCAAACTTTATTTGGGGGATTTTGTCTGGGTTTTGTATGGAATCACCCCATTATAAACATGTTATCAGATTAACAAAACCCAAATCAAACTTTATTTGGGGGATTTTGTCTGGGTTTTGTATGGAATCACCCCATTATAAACATGTTATCAGATTAACGAAACCCAAATCAAACTTTATTTGGGGGATTTTGTCTGGGTTTTGTATGGAATCACCCCATTATAAACATGTTATCAGATTAACGAAACCCAAATCAAACTTTATTTGGGGGATTTTGTCTGGGTTTTGTATGGAATCACCCCATTATAAACATGTTATCAGATTAACGAAACCCAAATCAAATCAAACTTTATTTGACCCACATGCGCCGAATACAACAAGTGTAGACTTTACAGTGAAATGCTGACTTTACAAGCCCTTAAACAACCGTGCAGTTCAAGAAGAAGAAAATATTTACCAAGGAGACTAAAATACAAAGTTATAAGAATTATTATTATTATTAACAATAAGAATAACGAGGCTATATACAGGGGGGGGTACTTGTACTGAGTCAATGTGGAGGTTATATACAGGGGGGTACTTGTACTGAGTCAATGTGGAGGTTATATACAGGGGGCAACGGTACCGAGTCAGTGTGGAGGCTATATACAGGGGGGTACTTGTACTGAGTCAATGTGGAGGCTATATACAGGGGGCACCGGTACAGAGTCAGTGTGGAGGCTATATACAGGGGCACTGGTACCGAGTCAGTGTGGAGGCTATATACAGGGGGTACTTGTACTGAGTCAATGTGGAGGTTATATACAGGGGGGTACTTGTACTGAGTCAATGTGGAGGCTATATACAGGGGGGTACGGTACTGAGTCAATGTGGAGGCTATATACAGGGGGCACTGGTACTGAGTCAGTGTGGAGGCTATATACAGGGGGTACTTGTACTGAGTCAATGTGGAGGCTATATACAGGGGGGTACTTGTACTGAGTCAATGTGGAGGCTATATACAGGGGGGTACCTGTACTGAGTCAGTGTGGAGGCTATATACAGGGGGTACCTGTACTGAGTCAGTGTGGAGGCTATATACAGGGGGTACTTGTACTGAGTCAATGTGGAGGCTATATACAGGGGGGTACTTGTACTGAGTCAATGTGGAGGCTATATACAGGGGGCACCGGTACAGAGTCAGGGTGCAGGGGTATAGGCTAGTTGAGGTACTGTCCTGTACCCACCCATCATCATAAATAATTTGGGCTATAACCAGGCAAGGAGGTTCTCCCCCCATAAACCAAACCACAACGGATGCAACATCCGTGCCAATGAGAAAAGTATGCAATGAACAGAGCCTAAGTAAACTGGTTAGTGTACAGTGTGCTGAATATGAACGTCTATGAGTGGGCTGGGCAATGTCAATACAGAGAGATTAATTTATTTGAAGGGAGCAAGGTCAACATTAACCCACCAGAGGAATATGGTACTACTTCAGTACAGGGTTACCTGGCTGGGACAATGACTCGACTGGAACCTATCTATCTATACTTAACATTATCCATTTTGACCAACGCCACCTAGATAATGTGGACCTTCTCAAATAATAATTGATTGCTGCTGATCTAGCTAGAAGTTCCCGCCATAAAAGACGTAGGGTCTCGGACATGTTTTGGAAGATGGGCAGGGACTCCGCTGCATCTCATACTAAACTGGCAGTAATAATGACCATTAATTTACAGTAAAATGTCACTGACACATTATCCTTAAATCGACAGTAAAAGGTATACAGCTGAAACGTATCCTATTCAGATGATCAAAGACAAGGTTACAGGATGTATCTCTCAACAAACACAAGAATGGGTGGTGTGTAAAACTAACGTCATCCCTCCACTGCTCAATGGAAAAGAACAGACGTCCCGAGTACCCTGGAGTTAATGTCGCGTTCACGTGCAAGTCGGAACTAGGAATTTCGGAAATGTCCCACTTGCTAACTTGTTCTATTTAGGTAAAGGGGGATACCTAGTCAGTTGTACAACATAGCATTCAACTGAAATGTGACTTCTGAATTTAACCCAACCCCTCTGAATCAGAGAGGTGCGCTGGTCTGACAATCGATATCCACCTCTTCGGCGCCCGGGGAAAAGTGGGTTAACTGCCTTGCTCAGGGGCAGAACGACCGTTCGGGGTTTCGATCCAGCAACCTTTTGGTTACTAGTCCAACACTAACCACTAGGCTACTTAGCCACACGTGCCGCGTTCAACAAATCCACAAGTCGGACATTTCCGAGTTTACTAGTTCCGATTAGTATCTGAATGCGGCAGAAGTTGCCAGTTGAATTAACACAGGTGCCGTTCCGGTTGGGTGACAATGCTACGTGCTGACTGGTCCAATGGCTAGGTATCACGTTAACTCGCTAGCCAGCCAGCAAAGTTGACAGTGATGAAAACATAGGACAGATCCAAGTGTTCACATGCAGTCAGATCTATGACAAGGCCCCACTATAAATCAGCCAGCGTTCAAATACTGACGCGTTGAACATTATGCGGCGTTACAGCATGTTGCACACTATAGTAGCAAGCTTGACAGTCATTAGTTAGCACGCAAGGGTTACCTAAAACATTACATTGAACAAAACATGCCTATGGGTTAATGTCCTGGAATAAAAATAAAACTCACGTACCAAGTGCTACTTGACAAGCTTTACGCAGCTGGCTGTGCTGGCTCCGCTTCACCTCCTTATCCGACAGGATTTTTTCCAGCGCCCGAGACAGAAACATGCTTTTGGTTTTTGTGCTTTCTGCCTGCTTCTGGTGTTGTTGTTGAGAAAGACGTTGCTGTTGCATCTCTTGATATAACCTCTGCTATCTCAGGCCGTCATCTTCGACCTGGCACTGCGTAGATGCATGCGAGAGAAAAAGACGAACGAAACCGGGCTATCGGTGTCTTGTCAATTCATCGAGTTTGTTGATGATGCTAACGCAGCACTGAGTCGCCATGTTGGTTACACGTCACGTCACGTGATTTTCAGCTGATTTTATTTGGCAGTTTTGTCCCCTCTACTGGATCGAACGACTCCTTGGTTTTCCCACTAAAACCTTTACTATTTAACTTGGCAATTAATTTCAGAACACATTCTTATTTACAATGACGGCCAACCCCGGGCTGCCCTATGGGACTCACAATCACGGCCGAATGGGATTCAGCCTGGATTCGAACCAGGGACTGTAGTGACGTCTCTTGCACTGAGATGCTGTGCCTCAGACCGCTGCGCCACTCATGTGATAATCAAAGTTTCATCATACACATTTCTTTCAGACAGTATTTACCCAAGACGTAACTTAACTTTTTAAAATTGATTTGGATTCTTCTGAAGGCAGCAGATGGCGAAGAGATCTCTCGGGTTCTTTATTTTTTTTTTGGGGGTTCAAAGAAACATCATCATGCATACCATTTTAGGAATTGTATTTAAATTGTAATTTTGAAGTCAAGTCCGGAACTGAATGATGATCTCTGGTCCAATATGTTGGACAAATCTAACGCTCGCACTGAAATAAAAACACGATTTATCCACCAGGTGGGGACAATAGACACAACCAGACGCATACTAGCTATTATGTCCCCAACTCTGTTTAGTATATTCTCTAACACAAACAGGTTCTCTACCATCCTGTTTACTGTATTCTCTAACACATGCTGGTTCTCTACCATCATGTTTAATGTATTCTCTAACACATATAGGTTCTCTACCATCATGTTTACTGTATTCTCTAACACATACAGGTTCTCTACCATCATGTTTACTGTATTCTCTAACACATCCAGGTTCTCTACCATCATGTTTACTGTATTCTCTAACACATCCAGGTTCTCTACCATCCTGTTTACTGTATTCTCTAACACATGCAGGTTCTCTACCATCAAGTTTACTGTATTCTCTAACACATCCAGGTTCTCTACCATCATGTTTACTGTATTCTCTAACACATCCAGGTTCTCTACCATCATGTTTACTGTATTCTCTAAAACATCTAGGTTCTCCACCATCCTGTTTACTGTATTCTCTAACACATCCAGGTTCTCTACCATCATGTTTACTGTATTCTCTAACACATGCAGGTTCTCTACCATCATGTTTACTGTATTCTCTAAAACATCTAGGTTCTCCACCATTCTGTTTACTGTATTCTCTAACACATCCAGGTTCTCTACCATCATGTTTACTGTATTCTCTAAAACATCTAGGTTCTCTACCATCATGTTTAATGTATTCTCTAAAACATCTAGGTTCTCTACCATCATGTTTACTGTATTCTCTAAAACATATAGGTTCTCTACCATTCTGTTTACTGTATTCTCTAACACATCCAGGTTCTCTACCGTCATGTTTACTGTATTCTCTAACACATCCAGGTTCTCTACCATCCTGTTTACTGTATTCTCTAACACATCCAGGTTCTCTTCCATCATGTTTACTGTATTCTCTAAAACATCTAGGTTCTCTACCATCATGTTTACTGTATTCTCTAACACATCCAGGTTCTCTACCATCCTGTTTACTGTATTCTCTAACACATCTAGGTTCTCTACCATCATGTTTACTGTATTCTCTAACACATCTAGGTTCTCTACCATCATGTTTACTGTATTCTCTAAAACATCTAGATTCTCTACCATCATGTTTACTGTATTCTCTAACACATCCAGGTTCTCTACCATCATGTTTACTGTATTCTCTAACACATGCAGGTTCTCTCCCAGGAATTGAGGAATTCACAATATTGAAAGAAACAGTATGTCATACTGTATTTTATACAATCTATTGCATCTTGCCGCTCTGTCATTGCTCATCCATATATTTATATGTATATATTCGTATGCCATTCATTTACTTAGATTTGTGTGTATTAGGTAGTTGTTGTGGAATTGTTAGATATTGCTGCACTGTAGGAACTAGAAGCACAAGCATTTCGCTACACTCGCAATAACATCTGCTAACCATGTGTATGTGACCAATAACATCTGCTAACCATGTGTATGTGACCAATAACATTTGATTTGATTGGTGAGTCACAGTGAGTCACAATCGACACCCCTGCTTGTACAGAAAACATTTTTTTTTTTTTTTTTTTTTTTAAATCAAATCACCTTTAAAAGGTGAAGAAGATGCAGCTACCAGGACTAGATGACATAATGAACTTCAACCATGAATCATCACCACAGTGGATCAGTAATAACTCATTAAAATGTTTACTGACTTAGCAATAAAAAGTAATATACTGAAACATGATTTAAAAAAAATAGTTGTTACATGTCCTGTGTGGTTAAAACAATGCATTTACAGATTTCAAAAAATCTTCCCATTCAAAACATCAGTCATCATGCCTTGAATGTTTCACAACTGTTTGGAATGAGAGGGAGAGAGAGAAAGCAATCCCAACTCTTCAACACCCTGTGCCATAACAGAGAATAGAGTAGTACTGTACCTCACAGTATGAAGAGGGGGAGATGAGTTCACGTGATACCCTACTCAGGGTAGATGGCATGTCTGATAGGGAGGGCTAGTTGAGTTCACATGATACCCTACTCAGGGTAGATGGCATGTCTGATAGGGAGGGCTAGTTGAGTTCACATGATACCCTACTCAGGGTAGATGGCATGTCTGATAGGGAGGGCTAGTTGAGTTCACATGATACCCTACTCAGGGTAGATGGCATGTCTGATAGGGAGGGCTAGTTGAGTTCACATGATACCCCACTCTGGGTAGATGGCATGTCTGATTACAGTGATCCAGTGTTTATGATTCTCATCAGGTATTTCTGCAGGTAAGACCCATTGCAGTCAGACTGAGGAGGAGAGAGGGGGGTGAGGGAGGCAACTGTTCCCAGTACATTTAGCTTCTCCATCAGAGAGGATTGTAAAAAGCAATAGGAGAAATGGACATCGATACACCATCTGCTCTCTGTGGAGTCTGTTAGCGTCATTTAATGTTTACATGTTGAGTACAGCCCTAGTCTAAATTCTCATTATACTTCACAACAAGCTCACTGGCAACTAAACACACAGAATAAAACTACATTCTATTGGAATGAGGATGTTCTGCAGTGCTATCCTGTCATGTGTTTTGGGGAAGTCTGTTGGCTCTACACTAATGACATTCTAAATGCCCTTGCTGGTGTTGACCCTCCTGAACTACAACAGTGTAGTAATCAGGGGTCAGTACATGTGGCCCTTCGTAGCTCAGTTGGTAAAGCATGGTACTTGTAACACCAAGGTATTGGGTTTGATTCCCGGGATTGCTTTGAATGAAAGCGTCTGCAAAATGGCTTATATTGTTATTACATATTCTATGGACTAGGAACAAGTGGGGATAGACCTGTTTTCACCTGATACAAGTCATAATGCATAGCGCTAGACAAACTCCACCTTACTCAAACACAGAGGCTGAGTCAGATGTGTGAGAGCGTGGGCAAGACAAAAGACCACTCAATCATGGTTGGAACTCTCCATCACAGTTGACAACTCCATAGTGTCCTCCTCCCAGAGTGCAAAGATCCTTGGTGTGACCCTGTACAACATCCTGTAGTTCTCTGCAAACATCAAAGCAGTGATTCGGTCCTGCAGGTTGATTTTCTACAACATCTGTAGAGTACGACCCTACCTCACACAGGAAGAGGTGCAGGTCCTAATCCAGGCACTTGTCCTCTCCCGTCTGGACTTCTGTAACTCACTGGTGGTCTGGGCTCCACACAACCGACTACTCCGTTCTGCCACCTCTGGTCTCTTGGCCCGCCGACCCCTACGGGAGGGCAGCTCCCGCTCAGTCCAGTCAAAGCTCTTCTCTGTCCTGACATTGGTGGAACCAGCTTCCCCCTGACGCCAGGACAGATACCTTGCCCATTTTCCCCAAAACATCTGAAACCCTACCTCTTTAAAGAGTATCTTAAATAATCCCACAGCACCCCCCCCACAATCACACACAAAAAGAGCCTTTCCTGATCTAAACACTCACACTTGACTTTTCCCCCCCTACTAGCTTGGACTGCTGATAACTACTGAGATAGTGTACTTACTAGAGTTGTGAAATGTGGTTGTCCCACCTAGCCATCTTAATATGAACACACTAACTGTAAATCACTCTGGATTACTGTCTGCTGAATTACTAAAATGTAAAATGCAAAATAGTAACTTCTTCCTGCAGACAGGGTTCCATAACAGTCTCATCCATCCTGTCTAACTGGGTTTTACAACAGTCTCATCCATCCTGTCTAACTGGGTTTAACAACAGCCTCATCCATCCTGTCTAACTGGATTTTACAACAGCCTCATCCATCCTGTCTAACTGGGTTTTACAATAGCCTCATCCATCCTGTCTAACTGGGTTCTGTAACATTAGTCCCATCATCCTCTAACTGATATATGAACTTGCACATTTTCTGTTCATTTTGGTTGTTGAAAAATGTATCAAGTTATTTAAATGCATGTTTTTGTATTTTCTATTCATTAAACAAAACTTATATATTCAATGTTTGCCACATTTGTTTTATATTTCCATCTCATGGAATCCAGAATTATACAAGTGCATGTAAATTCATACATTTCTTTATTACTTTCTCATTAAAATGTGATAAAAATGTACATCATATACTATCAATAAGAAAATACTGACAATTTTCAGCACAAATCTATACCTTGATTTATCTGACAAGCAAAAATCATTGCTCATTATCTTGAGAAAAAAAAAAAGGAACAGACAAACCAAATTCCGAAGCCTGGTTAGAGTTCTCTGAAACATGCAGGTCTCTCCCAGCCTGGTTAGAGTTCTCTGAAACATGCAGGTCTCTCCCAGCCTGGTTAGAGTTCTCTGAAACATGCAGGTCTCTCCCAGCCTGGTTAGAGTTCTCTGAAACATGCAGGTCTCTCCCAGCCTGGTTAGAGTTCTCTGAAACATGCAGGTCTCTCCCAGCCTGGTTAGAGTTCTCTGAAACATGCAGGTCTCTCCCAGCCTGGTTAGAGTTCTCTGAAACATGCAGGTCTCTCCCAGCCTGGTTAGAGTTCTCTGAAACATGCAGGTCTCTCCCAGCCTGGTTAGAGTTCTCTGAAACATGCAGGTCTCTCCCAGCCTGGTTAGAGTTCTCTGAAACATGCAGGTCTCTCCCAGGAATAGAGGAATTCACAGTACAGGAATAGTGTCATAATCTACACCCCTAGAAGCTGTTTGTACAGAAAATAAGCTATTTAACAAAATCACTTTTGAAAAAATGGAAAGAACAGATTAGAAAATGAAATTAAACCATGACTTAACACAGTGGATCAGTTATAACACATTAAAATGTTAACTGACTTAGCAATGAAAAGGAATATACAGAAACATGATTAGAAAATAAATAGTTGTTGTGGTTACGATCCCCATGTCCTGTGTAGTTAAAACAATAATAAATTAACAGATAAAAAAAAAAAATCTTTCCATTCTAAAATGTGACTCATCATACCTTGAATGTTCCAGAACTGTTTGGAATGAGAGGGAGAGAGAGAAAGCAATCCCAACTCTTCTACACCCTGTAGCATAACAGAGAATAGAGTAGTACTGTACCTCACAGTATGAAGAGGGGGAGTTGAGTTCACATGATACCCTACTCTGGGTAGATGGCATGTCTGATAGGGAGGGCTAGTTGAGTTCACATGATACCCTACTCTGGGTAGATGGCATGTCTGATTACAGTGATCCAGTGTTTATGATTCTCATCAGGTATTTCTGCAGGTAAGACCCATTGCAGTCAGACTGAGGAGGAGAGTGGGGTGAGGGAGGCAACAGTTCCCAGTACATTTAGCTTCTCCATCAGAGAGGATTGTAAAAAGCAATAGGAGAAATGGACATCGATACACAATCTGCTCTCAGTGGAGTCTGTTAGCGTCATTTAATGTTTACATGTTGAGTACAGCCTTAGTCTAAATTCTCATTATACTTCACAACAAGCTCACTGGCAACTAAACACACAGAATAAAACTACAATCAATTGGAATGAGGATGTTCTGCAGTGCTATCCTGTCATGTGTTTTGGGGAAGTCTGTTGGCTGTACACTAATGACATTCTAATGAACTTGCTGGTGTTGACCCTCCTGAACAGGTAGGTACAGTCATCAGGTGATGTCATGTGACCAGGAACAAGTGGGAGTAGACCTGTGCTCACCTGATACAAGTCATAATGCATAGCGCTAGACAAACTCCACCTTACTCAAACACAGAGACCGGGTCGGTATGTATGAGAGCGTGTGCAAGACAAAATAATCTAACTTCTTTCTGCAGACTGGGTTCTAGAACAGTCCCATCCATCCTCGCTGGGGTCATTAGCGTCTCTAAGTTACATACCATCTCTGTAGTCCTCTGTCACAGTCCAGCTAGTCATCTATACCAGTATCACATTCTATTGAAGATCGACTGAAATAGTGAATAAATACTGTACATGAAGCGAGGACACTCTTCAAATGTGAATGATTCAGGCCACATCCAAGTGAACTCAGAGTTGGAAAACTAAGAAAGCCACCATCTGTTGTTACAAATACATCCTCCCAAACCAGACAGCCAGATGAGAGAGCGAGAGAGAGAACATGCTGAGATGAGTGAAGAGTCATGGTCTGAGAAATCAGAGAATCACATTTACAATCCCATTCTGTCACACTACGTACACGAAGTGTGGAAATTGCCCTGGTGGTGAGGAAAGAGAAGTTGGATGAAAAACAAGATGGAGGCAGGGACAGCACACCCCCGTCTAATGAGGTGTTTGTCTGTGACGGTGGATCGAGATACTCATTTTACACTAAATAAAAATCATACAGTCAAACATTTTACATTTAAATAAAACCGTAAAAGAAATAGAATGAAAATATTTAGAGCGGAAATCTGCGGTTCAGAACAACAAAACTGACTCCCCGCCACTATTTTGGTAGAAGGCTGAAGGTTGGGGTTTATAGAATTGAAAACACTCTCGAACCCATGGACAGATCGACAGATACAAGGAATGACAATCCATGATAACAAAATGATAGTTCTAACCAGGCTATACAGTGTTCGTTTGTATTTACCTAGTCTACAAACAAAGGGGTATGCAAGCTTATATTTTGGATTCTGATGGGGTTCGACAATAGAACTAAGCTCACAAGGCTTTTATTAGTTATATTCTTTAAGAATCAATGAGTATGTATGCATGTGTGTATGCATATCTATCTATATATCTATCTATATATCTATATAGATATATAGATATAGACACACACATAATTAATTTAAAAGACTAAAATTGGATGTAGCAATTACAGATTGCCACCTTTAGAGATTTTGTCATTTCAGTTGCTTTGTATAAATTGCTTCTAGTTTTTTTCTTGTGATTATCAACATTAAAAGCTTGGAGACGAAACACAGGAATAGTGGTTAATGTCCGGGTCCATGAAGAGAGACCCATATACATTGTTTCTCCTCAGACTAAAATCTGAGTGTTATTGCAGACCTCTACTCTTTGGTAGTTAGTATGGTAACATGTAGGATAGAAGCCATTACTTTTGTTCCCAAATCACAAGCTGTAATCTCCTAGGGGAGTGGTTGTTGTCAAGGCAAAAGCAGATTGTGAAATGTAGTCTCCTCTATCAAACAAACCAGGGCAGAATAGCTAGGGTAAGGTCAAAGCCTAAAGATATCTGCATTCGTTCATTCATTCATTCATTCATTCATTCATGTGTTTGTTCATTAAAATCAGTCCTTTCCTATGGTTCACAACATTTTAAAAACAACAGTGTAGCATCTCATTGCTGCCCTCAAGTGGAAGACCACAGAAACAGTCTCCCCCTCACGAAATAGAAACAAGTGCTTTTTATGGTTGTCAATAAGAAGTTGGAGGCCTTTCTCAGAGGCAGAGTCACTTTCCTCCTCCACACAAAACACCACGGGTAATCAATGTGTCTGTCAGACAGCATAGGGAGGGCGGTGTCGATACTATGGCAACGCATGTGTGGATGTTGTCGTTCTTTGTGTATGCATGAGGGTACACTTTAGTGTATGTCAGACTATGTGTTTGCGTTCCCATAAATACTGTGCAACTTACGACAGTGTGTGTTTACAGTGTAATGACGGTGCCTTCCTCCTCTAAGCTCCTTCCCTCCAGGCCCCTGTCGGCAGTGCTGAGCGTGCCCAGTGAGCCGGAGAGGTTGTGGGAGGCCAGGGCTCCGTTGGTGGTGCGGAGGTCCAGGTGGGGCATGTAGCGAGGAATGAAGGGTATGGTACAGCTGGCCGAGGAGGTCCGTGGGATGGGCATGGCCTCTCCGTCCACCTCGATCACCAGGTCCTCATCATCCTCATCACTCTCCAGCTCCTCTGGATGGAAGTTCTGGATGATGTCTGCCGGAGTCGTCGCCACGACAATGCCCGGGGAGGAGTAGCCGTAGAAACTGGTGCCACTGTCGGACGAGTGCCCCGAGCTCCCGGACGCTGCCCCGCCCCCGCCACTCCGTACGATGTTGTTGCGCTGGTTGGCCGGCTTCACAGTCACGATGAGATTGTGGCTGTTGGCGATCATCATGTCTGTCACCTGGTCCAGGGACTTGCCTTGCACCTCGATGCCGTTGACCTCAAGCACCTCGTCGTTGACTGCCAGCAGGCCAGTGCTCTCAGCCAGGCCCCCAGGCACCATGCGGGAGATGAAGATCCCAGGAACCTTCTCCAGGCCCTGGGGCGTGACCCGGACACTGGAGCCATCTCGGATGTAGAAGCCCAGTGGTTTCTCCTGGCCATGCTTGTAGAGGCGAACCCGGCGGTGTGTCTCAGGGAGGATATCCACATCGATGATGGAGGAGATGGGCCTGAAGTCCCTGGGCAGGCTGATGATCACAAGGGGCTTCTTCCGGTTGGCATCAGGCCGTAGCAACATGGCCGCTAGGACCGTCTTCTTGGGACGGGTCAGAGAGTCCAGACCAAACGCAGAGTAGTCGGCTTCCTCTGGGGGAGGGAAGAGAACAATGCATCAGAACCATATCGATATCACACGATACAGGATCTAATCTCATACCGGAAATGCTTACTGATCTTTATGGTGGAACTATGAATCATTACTGACATTCTACCTCAGACTATGCTGTAGTTATGCAAAAGCGATGGTGTTGCTCTAAGCCTGAGGCCTAGGGTTCCTTTATCTTAGAGCCCCTCCCTTGCCTTGTTACAGGGCTTTCACCATCTCTTCCCTGGGCTTATTCTTCATGTGTAATAAATGCATCGACTCTGGTCTCTCGTGGGTAGGGCTTTTGGAAATTCTTCAGAGGCTTACTCACGGCAACTGAGCTGCTCTGAGAAATACCTGGACTTTCACCTGAGCATGGCGTAGAGCGGGGACAGGGTTCAAGGCTTGATCAAAGGTCTAAGACGAGGGAGAAGCCATGGCTCTCTAATGGTTAACCACCAGCATACGGATGCCAAACAATATCATAACGTTCATTCCCTCCTGGGTTGTGCCCCAGTCCCCCCCTTCATCGCTCTCTGTCTCTTCTTCCTCCCACTTTCTATGTATGTTCTGGAATGAATTATATTTTACATTTCACCTTTATTTAACCAGGTAGGTCAGTTGAGAACAAGTTCTCAATTACAACTGCGACCTGGCCAAGATAAAGCAAAGCAGTGTGACAGAGTTACACATGGGATAAACAAACATAGTCAATAACACAATAGAAAAATCTATATACAGTGTGTACAAATGCAGTAAGATTAGGGAGGTAAGGCAATAAATAGGTCATAGTGACAAAATAATTACAATTTAGCAATTGACACTGGAGTGATAGATGTGCAGAAGATCAATGTTCAAGTAGAGATACTAGGATGTAAAGGAGAAAAATAAATAACAAAGGGATGAGGTAGTTGGGTGGGCTATTTACAGGTGCAATGATGGTTAAGCTGCTCTGTCAGCTGATGATTTTTATAATTCGTTCCAGTCATTGGCAGCAGAGAACTGGGAGTAAAAGGTGGCAAAAGGAGGAGTTGGCTTTGAGGATGACCAGTGAAATATACCTGCTGGGGCGCGTGCTACGGGTGGGTGCTGCTATGGTGATCAATGAGCTGAGATAAGGCGGGGCTTTACCTAGCATAGACTTAGATGACCTGGAGCCAGTGGGTCTGGCGACGAGTATGAAGCCAGGGCCAACCAACGAGAATACAGGTCGCAGTGGTGGGTAGTATATGGGGTTTTGGTGACAAAACGGATGGCACTGTGATAGACCGCATCCAATTATCTAATTATCTGAGTAGAGTGTTGGAGGCTGTTTTGTAAATTACATTGGCGAAATCAAGGATCGGTAGGATAGTCAGCTTTACGAGGTTATGTTTGGCAGCATGAGTGAAGGATGCTTTGTTGCAAAATAGGAAGCCGATTCTAGATTACAATTTTGGATTGGAGATGCTTAATGTGAAAGGAAGGAGAGTTCAGTCTCACCAGACACCTAGGTATTTGTAGTTACATTTACATTACATTTAAGTCATTTAGCAGACGCTCTTATCCAGAGCGACTTACAAATTGGTGCATTCACCTTATGACATCCAGTGGAACAGCCACTTTACAATAGTGCATCTAAATCTTTTAAGGGGGGGGGATTACTTTATCCTATCCTAGGTATTCCTTAAAGAGGTGGGGTTTCAGGTGTCTCCGGAAGGTGGTGATTGACTCCGCTGTCCTGGCGTCGTGAGGGAGTTTGTTCCACCATTGGGGGGCCAGAGCAGCGAACAGTAGTTGTCCACATATTCAGTCAGAACCGTCCAGAGTAGTGATGCTGGTCGGGCGGGCGGGTGCGTGCAGCGATCAGTTGAAGAGCATGCATTTAGTTTTACTTGCATTTAAGAGCAGTTGGAGGCAATGGAAGGAGTGCTGTATGGCTGGAGATGTGTTAACACAGTGTCCAAAGAAGGGCCAGATGTTTACAGAATGGTGTCGTCTGCGTAGAAGTGGATCAGAGAATCGCCAACAGCAAGAGCGACATCATTGATGTACACAGAGAAAAGAGTCGGCCTGAGAATTGAACCCTGTGGCACCCCCATAGAGAATGCCAGAGGTCCAGATAACAGGCCCTCTCATTTGACACACTGAACTCTATCAGAGAAGTAGTTGGTGAACCAGGCGAGGCAGTCATTTGAGAAACCAAGGCTATTGAGTCTGCCCGATAAGAATGCAGTGATTGACAGAGTCGAAAGCCCTGGCCAGGTCGATGAAGACAGCTGCACAGTATTGTCTTTATCAATGGTGGTTATGATATTGTTTAGGACCTTGAGCGTGGCTGAGGTGCACCCATGACCAGCTTGGAAACCAGATTGCATAGCGGAGAAGGTACGGTGGGATTCAAAAATGGTTGGCGATTTGTTTGTTAATATGGCTTTCCAAGTCTTTAGAACGGCAGGGTAGGATATATAGGTCTGTAACAGTTTGTCTCGAGTGTCTCTCCCTTTGAAGAGAGGGATGATCGCGGCAGCTTTCCAATCTTTAGGTATCTCAGACGACACAAAAGAGAGGTTGAACAGGCTGGTAATAGGTGTCACAACAATTGCAGAGGATGATTTTATAAAGAGAGTATCCAGATTGTCTAGCACAGGTGAGTTGTAGGGGTCCAGATTTTGCAGCTCTTTCAGAACATCAGCTATCTGAATTTGGGTGAAGGAGAAGTGGGGGGAGGTTTGGGCGAGTTGCGGAGCTGTTGACCGGGGTAGCCAGGTGGAAAGCATGGCCAGCCGTAGAAAAATGCCTATTGAAATTCTCGATTATCATAGAATTATTGGTGGTGACAATTTCCTAGCCTCAGTGCAGTGGGCAGCTGGGAGGAGGTGCTCTTATTCTCCATGAACTTTAATGTCCCAGAACATTTAGGAGTTTATGCTACAAGATGCTTTCCTAACTGCCTGTGAATATTGGTTCCTAACTTCCCTGAAAAGTTGCATATTGCGGGGGCTATTCAATGCTAATGCTGTACAGGATGTTTTTGTGCTGGTCAAGGGCAGTTAAGTATTGAGTGAACCAAGGGCTATATCTGTTCTTAGTTCTACATTTTTTGGAATGGGGCATGCTTATTTAAGATGGTGAGGAAGTAACTTTCAAATAATAACCAGGCATCCTCTATTGACAGAATGAGGTCAATGTCCTTCCAGGATACCTGGGCCAGGTCGATTAGAAAGGCCTGCTCGCTGAAGTGTTGTAGGGAGCGTTTGACAGTGAGGGGTGGTCGTTTGACCGAAAACACATTAGGGACACAGGCAATGAGGCAGTGATCGCTGAGATCCTGGTTGAAGACAGCAGAGGTATATTTAGAGGGCAGGTTGGTCAGGATTATATCTATGGGGGTGCCATATTTATGGATTTAGGGTTGTACCTGGTAGGTTTCTTGATAATTTGTGTGAGATTGAGGGTATCAAGCTTAGATTGTAGGACAGCCAGGATGTTTAGCATATCCCAGTTTAGGTCACCTAACAGTACAAACTCTGAAGATAAATGGGGGGCAATTAATTCCCATATGGTGTCTAGGGCGCAGCTGGGGGCTGAGGGGGGTCTGTAACAAGCGACAACAGTGAGAGACTTATTTCTGGAAAGGTGGATTTTTAAAAGTAGAAGCTTGAACTGTTTGGGCACAGACCTGGATAGCATGACAGAACTCTGCAGGCTGTCTCTGCAGTAGATTGCAACTCCACTCCCTTTGGCAGTTCTATCTTGGTGGAAAATGTTGGGGATGGAAATTTCAGAATTTTTGGTGGACTTCCTAAATCAGGATTCAGACACGGCTAGGATCCGGGTTGGCAGAGTGTGCTAAAGCAATGAATAAAACAAACTTAGGGAGGAGGCTTCTGATGTTAACATGTAAGAAACCAAGGCTTTTACAGTTACAGAAGTAAAATTATAGCATCTGGGGAATAGGAGTGGAACTGGGGGCTACAGGTCCTGGGTTAACCTGTACATCACCAGAGGAAGAGGAGGAGTAGGATAAGGGTACGGCGTGGTGTGATGTAGTGTGTTCTAGAGTGAATGACATGTTCTCGTATCCCATGGTGTGATGTAGTGTGTTCTAGAGTGAATGACATGTTCTTGTAACCCATGGTGTGATGTAGTGTGTTCTAGAGTGAATGACATGTTCTCATATCCCATGGTGTGATGTAGTGTGTTCTAGAGTGAATGACATGTTCTCATATCCCATGGTGTGTTGTAGTGTGTTCTAGAGTGAATGACATGTTCTCATATTCCATGGTGTGATGTAGTGTGCTCTAGAGTGAATGACATGTTCTCATATCCCATGGTGTGATGTAGTGTGTTCTAGAGTGAATGACATGTTCTCGTATCCCATGGTGTGATGTAGTGTGCTCTAGAGTGAATGACATGTTCTCATATCCCATGGTGTGATGTAGTGTGTTCTAGAGTGAATGACATGTTCTCATATCCCATGGTGTGATGTAGTGTGTTCTAGAGTGAATGACATGTTCTCATATCCCATGGTGTGATGTAGTGTGTTCTAGAGTGAATGACATGTTCTCATATCCCATGGTGTGATGTAGTGTGTTCTAGAGTGAATGACATGTTCTCGTAACCCATGGTGTGTTGTAGTGTGTTCTAGAGTGAATGACATGTTCTCGTATCCCATGGTGTGATGTAGTGTGTTCTAGAGTGAATGACATGTTCTCGTATCCCATGGTGTGATGTAGTGTGTTCTAGAGTGAATGACATGTTCTCGTATCCCATGGTGTGATGTAGTGTGTTCTAGAGTGAATGACATGTTCTTGTAACCCATGGTGTGATGTAGTGTGTTCTAGAGTGAATGACATGTTCTCGTATCCCATGGTGTGATGTAGTGTGTTCTAGAGTGAATGACATGTTCTCATATCCCATGGTGTGATGTAGTGTGTTCTAGAGTGAATGACATGTTCTCGTATCCCATGGTGTGATGTAGTGTGTTCTAGAGTGAATGACATGTTCTCGTATCCCATGGTGTGATGTAGTGTGTTCTAGAGTGAATGACATGTTCTCGTATCCCATGGTGTGATGTAGTGTGTTCTAGAGTGAATGACATGTTCTCGTATCCCATGGTGTGTTGTAGTGTGTTCTAGAGTGAATGACATGTTCTCATATCCCATGGTGTGATGTAGTGTGTTCTAGAGTGAATGACATGTTCTCATATCCCATGGTGTGATGTAGTGTGTTCTAGAGTGAATGACATGTTCTCGTATCCCATGGTGTGTTGTAGTGTGTTCTAGAGTGAATGACATGTTCTCATATCCCATGGTGTGATGTAGTGTGTTCTAGAGTGAATGACATGTTCTCATATCCCATGGTGTGATGTAGTGTGTTCTAGAGTGAATGACATGTTCTCATATCCCATGGTGTGATGTAGTGTGTTCTAGAGTGAATGACATGTTCTCGTATCCCATGGTGTGTTGTAGTGTGTTCTAGAGTGAATGACATGTTCTCATATCCCATGGTGTGATGTAGTGTGTTCTAGAGTGAATGACATGTTCTCATATCCCATGGTGTGTTGTAGTGTGTTCTAGAGTGAATGACATGTTCTCGTAACCCATGGTGTGATGTAGTGTGTTCTAGAGTGAATGACATGTTCTCGTATCCCATGGTGTGTTGTAGTGTGTTCTAGAGTGAATGACATGTTCTCATATCCCATGGTGTGTTGTAGTGTGTTCTAGAGTGAATGACATGTTCTCGTATCCCATGGTGTGTTGTAGTGTGTTCTAGAGTGAATGACATGTTCTCGTATCCCATGGTGTGATGTAGTGTGTTCTAGAGTGAATGACATGTTCTTGTAACCCAACCCATGGTGTGATGTAGTGTGCTCTAGAGTGAATGACATGTTCTCGTATCCCATGGTGTGATGTAGTGTGTTCTAGAGTGAATGACATGTTCTTGTAACCCAACCCATGGTGTGATGTAGTGTGCTCTAGAGTGAATGACATGTTCTCGTATCCCATGGTGTGATGTAGTGTGTTCTAGAGTGAATGACATGTTCTTGTAACCCAACCTATGGTGTGATGTAGTGTGTTCTAGAGTGAATGACATGTTCTCATATCCCATGGTGTGATGTAGTGTGTTCTAGAGTGAATGACATGTTCTCGTATCCCATGGTGTGTTGTAGTGTGTTCTAGAGTGAATGACATGTTCTCGTATCCCATGGTGTGATGTAGTGTGTTCTAGAGTGAATGATATGTTCTCGTATCCCATGGTGTGTTGTAGTGTGTTCTAGAGTGAATGACATGTTCTCGTATCCCATGGTGTGATGTAGTGTGTTCTAGAGTGAATGACATGTTCTCGTATCCCATGGTGTGTTGTAGTGTGTTCTAGAGTGAATGACATGTTCTCGTATCCCATGGTGTGTTGTAGTGTGTTCTAGAGTGAATGACATGTTCTCGTATCCCATGGTGTGTTGTAGTGTGTTCTAGAGTGAATGACATGTTCTCGTATCCCATGGTGTGATGTAGTGTGTTCTAGAGTGAATGACATGTTCTCATATCCCATGGTGTGTTGTAGTGTGTTCTAGAGTGAATGACATGTTCTCATATCCCATGGTGTGATGTAGTGTGTTCTAGAGTGAATGACATGTTCTCGTATCCCATGGTGTGATGTAGTGTGTTCTAGAGTGAATGACATGTTCTCGTAACCCATGGTGTGATGTAGTGTGTTCTAGAGTGAATGACATGTTCTCGTATCCCATGGTGTGATGTAGTGTGTTCTAGAGTGAATGACATGTTCTTGTAACCCAACCCATGGTGTGATGTAGTGTGCTCTAGAGTGAATGACATGTTCTCGTATCCCATGGTGTGATGTAGTGTGTTCTAGAGTGAATGACATGTTCTCGTAACCCATGGTGTGTTGTAGTGTGTTCTAGAGTGAATGACATGTTCTCGTATCCCATGGTGTGTTGTAGTGTGTTCTAGAGTGAATGACATGTTCTCGTATCCCAACCCATGGTGTGATGTAGTGTGCTCTAGAGTGAATGACATGTTCTCGTATCCCAACCCATGGTGTGATGTAGTGTGCTCTAGAGTGAATGACATGTTCTCGTAACCCATGGTGTGATGTAGTGTGTTCTAGAGTGAATGACATGTTCTCGTAACCCAACCCATGGTGTGATGTAGTGTGTTCTAGAGTGAATGACATGTTCTTGTAACCCAACCCATGGTGTGATGTAGTGTGCTCTAGAGTGAATGACATGTTCTCGTATCCCATGGTGTGATGTAGTGTGTTCTAGAGTGAATGACATGTTCTTGTAACCCAACCTATGGTGTGATGTAGTGTGTTCTAGAGTGAATGACATGTTCTCATATCCCATGGTGTGATGTAGTGTGTTCTAGAGTGAATGACATGTTCTCGTATCCCATGGTGTGTTGTAGTGTGTTCTAGAGTGAATGACATGTTCTCGTATCCCATGGTGTGATGTAGTGTGTTCTAGAGTGAATGACATGTTCTCGTATCCCATGGTGTGATGTAGTGTGTTCTAGAGTGAATGACATGTTCTCGTATCCCATGGTGTGATGTAGTGTGTTCTAGAGTGAATGACATGTTCTCGTATCCCATGGTGTGTTGTAGTGTGTTCTAGAGTGAATGACATGTTCTCGTATCCCATGGTGTGTTGTAGTGTGTTCTAGAGTGAATGACATGTTCTCGTATCCCATGGTGTGTTGTAGTGTGTTCTAGAGTGAATGACATGTTCTCGTATCCCATGGTGTGTTGTAGTGTGTTCTAGAGTGAATGACATGTTCTCATATCCCATGGTGTGTTGTAGTGTGTTCTAGAGTGAATGACATGTTCTCATATCCCATGGTGTGATGTAGTGTGTTCTAGAGTGAATGACATGTTCTCGTATCCCATGGTGTGATGTAGTGTGTTCTAGAGTGAATGACATGTTCTCGTATCCCATGGTGTGTTGTAGTGTGTTCTAGAGTGAATGACATGTTCTCGTATCCCATGGTGTGATGTAGTGTGTTCTAGAGTGAATGACATGTTCTCGTATCCCATGGTGTGATGTAGTGTGTTCTAGAGTGAATGACATGTTCTCGTATCCCATGGTGTGTTGTAGTGTGTTCTAGAGTGAATGACATGTTCTCGTATCCCATGGTGTGATGTAGTGTGTTCTAGAGTGAATGACATGTTCTCATATCCCATGGTGTGATGTAGTGTGTTCTAGAGTGAATGACATGTTCTCGTAACCCATGGTGTGATGTAGTGTGTTCTAGAGTGAATGACATGTTCTTGTACCCAACCTATGGTGTGATGTAGTGTGTTCTAGAGTGAATGACATGTTCTCAGTGAATATCCCATGGTGTGTTGTAGTGTGTTCTAGAGTGAATGACATGTTCTCGTATCCCATGGTGTGATGTAGTGTGTTCTAGAGTGAATGACATGTTCTCGTATCCCATGGTGTGATGTAGTGTGTTCTAGAGTGAATGACATGTTCTCGTATCCCATGGTGTGTTGTAGTGTGTTCTAGAGTGAATGACATGTTCTCGTATCCCATGGTGTGATGTAGTGTGTTCTAGAGTGAATGACATGTTCTTGTAACCCATGGTGTGTTGTAGTGTGCTCTAGAGTGAATGACATGTTCTCATATCCCATGGTGTGATGTAGTGTGTTCTAGAGTGAATGACATGTTCTCATATCCCATGGTGTGATGTAGTGTGTTCTAGAGTGAATGACATGTTCTCGTATCCCATGGTGTGTTGTAGTGTGTTCTAGAGTGAATGACATGTTCTCGTATCCCATGGTGTGTTGTAGTGTGTTCTAGAGTGAATGACATGTTCTCGTATCCCATGGTGTGATGTAGTGTGTTCTAGAGTGAATGACATGTTCTCGTATCCCATGGTGTGATGTAGTGTGTTCTAGAGTGAATGACATGTTCTCATATCCCATGGTGTGATGTAGTGTGTTCTAGAGTGAATGACATGTTCTCGTATCCCATGGTGTGTTGTAGTGTGTTCTAGAGTGAATGACATGTTCTCATATCCCATGGTGTGATGTAGTGTGTTCTAGAGTGAATGACATGTTCTTGTAACCCATGGTGTGATGTAGTGTGTTCTAGAGTGAATGACATGTTCTCATATCCCATGGTGTGATGTAGTGTGTTCTAGAGTGAATGACATGTTCTCGTATCCCATGGTGTGATGTAGTGTGTTCTAGAGTGAATGACATGTTCTCGTATCCCATGGTGTGATGTAGTGTGTTCTAGAGTGAATGACATGTTCTCATATCCCATGGTGTGTTGTAGTGTGTTCTAGAGTGAATGACATGTTCTCATATCCCATGGTGTGATGTAGTGTGCTCTAGAGTGAATGACATGTTCTCATATCCCATGGTGTGATGTAGTGTGTTCTAGAGTGAATGACATGTTCTCGTATCCCATGGTGTGTTGTAGTGTGTTCTAGAGTGAATGACATGTTCTCGTAACCCATGGTGTGTTGTAGTGTGTTCTAGAGTGAATGACATGTTCTTGTAACCCATGGTGTGATGTAGTGTGTTCTAGAGTGAATGACATGTTCTCATATCCCATGGTGTGTTGTAGTGTGTTCTAGAGTGAATGACATGTTCTCGTATCCCATGGTGTGATGTAGTGTGCTCTAGAGTGAATGACATGTTCTCATATCCCATGGTGTGATGTAGTGTGTTCTAGAGTGAATGACATGTTCTCATATCCCATGGTGTGATGTAGTGTGTTCTAGAGTGAATGACATGTTCTCGTATCCCATGGTGTGTTGTAGTGTGTTCTAGAGTGAATGACATGTTCTCGTAACCCATGGTGTGTTGTAGTGTGTTCTAGAGTGAATGACATGTTCTTGTAACCCATGGTGTGATGTAGTGTGTTCTAGAGTGAATGACATGTTCTCATATCCCATGGTGTGTTGTAGTGTGTTCTAGAGTGAATGACATGTTCTCGTATCCCATGGTGTGATGTAGTGTGTTCTAGAGTGAATGACATGTTCTCGTAACCCATGGTGTGTTGTAGTGTGTTCTAGAGTGAATGACATGTTCTCGTAACCCATGGTGTGATGTAGTGTGTTCTAGAGTGAATGACATGTTCTCGTATCCCATGGTGTGTTGTAGTGTGTTCTAGAGTGAATGACATGTTCTCGTAACCCATGGTGTGTTGTAGTGTGTTCTAGAGTGAATGACATGTTCTCGTATCCCATGGTGTGTTGTAGTGTGTTCTAGAGTGAATGACATCATCAGTAATTGTGTGTGTGTGTTCTGAGATAGGGTGCAGGCAGGTTGTCAGGTTGTCGATAAGGATTCCAGCCCTCAGATTGACAGATCCCCCTCCCCCCAACCAGAAAAACAAAGGATCAAGTGTAGAGGAGTATCCCATTTCAGTTCTCATGAAACATAAGTTCATTGCCTCCTTACTGTCCGGACATTACAACTGTATGCATACAAAATATAGGTTTGAATATTCACAAAAACACACACTGATATGTTAATCCAAACTCAGCTAATCTGCATGATGTAAACACAGAGGAAGCCTGCAGGGTCTTCATAAATATTCACACTCCTTTGACTTTCCCCACATTTTCTTGTGTTACGAAGTGGGATTAAAATGGATTTAATTGTAATTTTCTGGGGTCAAAGATTTACACAAAATACTGTGTCAAAGTGGATGTAAAATTATAATATATGTAAAATAAAAACACTAACATGTCTTGATTAGAGAAGTATTCACACCCTTGAGTCAATACATGTTAGAATCCTTTGGTAGCGATTACAGCTGTGAGTCTTTCTGGGTAATTCTCTAAGAGCTGTGAGTCTTTCTGGGTAATTCTCTAAGAGCTGTGAGTCTTTCTGGGTAATTCTCTAAGAGCTGTGAGTCTTTCTGGGTAATTCTCTAAGAGCTGTGAGTCTTTCTGGGTAATTCTCTAAGAGCTGTGAGTCTTTCTGGGTAATTCTCTAAGAGCTGTGAGTCTTTCTGGGTAATTCTCTAAGAGCTGTGAGTCTTTCTGGGTAATTCTCTAAGAGCTGTGAGTCTTTCTGGGTAATTCTCTAAGAGCTGTGAGTCTTTCTGGGTAATTCTCTAAGAGCTTTGAACACCTGGATTGTGCAACATTTTCCCATTATTATTAAAACAATTCTTCAAGCTCTGTCAAATTGGTTGTTGATCATCGCTAGACAACCATTTTTCAGGTTTTGCAATAGATTTTCAAGCAGATTTAAGTTGAAACCAACTCTGCCACTCCGGAACATTCACTGTCTTCTTGGTAAGCAACTCCAGTGTTGATTTGGCCTTGTGTCTGTTGGAAAGCAGACCGAACCAGGTTTTCCACTAGGGTTTTGCTGTGCTTAGCTCCATTCCGTTTCCTTTTTATCCAGAAAAACTCCCCAGTCCTTAACGATGACAAGCATACACATAACATGATGCATCCACCACTATGCTTGAAATTATGTATAGTGGTACTACTCCATGATATGTTTGGGGCAAATCCAACACGACACAACACTTTGTATTCAGGACAAAAAGTGAATTGCCTTGCCACATTTTTGCAGTTTTACTTTAGTGCCTTGTTGCAAACAGGAAGCATGTTTTGGAATATTTGTATCTTGCACAGGATATTTTCTTTTCACTGTGTCAGTTAGGTTAGTATTGTGGAGGAACTACAATGTTGTTGATCCATCCTCAGATTTCTCCTATCACAGCCATTAAACTCTGTGACTGTTTTAAAGTCACCTTTGGCTCATAGCAATTGAGTCAGGAAGGACACCTGTATCTTTGTAGTGACGGGGTCTATTGATACACCATCCAAAGTGTAATGAATTAATTCACCATGCTCAAAGGGATATTTGATTTTGACCCATCTACCAAATCGGTGCCCTTCTTTGCGAGGCATTGGAAAACCTTCCAGGTCTTTGTGGTTGAATCGGTTTCAAAATCACTGCTCAACTGAAGGACCTTACAGATAATTGTGTGTGGGGGTTATAGAGATGAAGTAGTCATTCAAAAATCATGTTAAACAACATTGCAACTTGTGACTTGTTAAGCAAATGTTTACTCCTGAATCTATTTAGGCCATAACAAAAGGGGTTGAATACTTATTGACTAAAGACATTTCAGCTTTTCATTTTGGGGTATTGTGTGTTGGCCAGTGACAAAACAACATTTAATACATTCAGGCTGTAGCAACAAAATGTGGAAAAAGGGGCGTGAAAACTGGGTGGTAGTCTAGCAGTTAAGAGGTTGGGCCCATAAACGAAAGGTTGCTAGTTTGAATTCCAAAGCTAGGTGAAATCTGTCGATGTGCCCTTGAGCAAGGCACTTAACCCTAATTGCAGCTAGCAAGGCTTTCAGTCTCATTACAGCAGCCAGCAAGGCTTTCAGTCTCATTACAGCAGCCAGCAAGGCTTTCCGTCTCATTACAGCAGCCAGCAAGGCTTTCCGTCTCATTACAGCAGCCAGCAAGGCTTTCCGTCTCATTACAGCAGCCAGCAAGGCTTTCCGTCTCATTACAGCAGCCAGCAAGGCTTTCAGTCTCATTACAGCAGCCAGCAAGGCTTTCCGTCTCATTACAGCAGCCAGCAAGGCTTTCCGTCTCATTACAGCAGCCAGCAAGGCTTTCAGTCTCATTACAGCAACTAGCAAGGCTTTCAGTCTCATTACAGCAACTAGCAAGGCTTTCAGTCTCATTACAGCAACTAGCAAGGCTTTCAGTCTCATTACAGCAACTAGCAAGGCCTTCAGTCTCATTACAGCAACTAGCAAGGCTTTCAGTCTCATTACAGCAACTAGCAAGGCTTTCAGTCTCATTACAGCAACTAGCAAGGCTTTCAGTCTCATTACAGCAGCTAGCAAGGCGGTCAGTCTCATTACAGCAACTAGCAAGGCTTTCAGTCTCATTACAGCAACTAGCAAGGCTTTCAGTCTCATTACAGCAACTAGCAAGGCTTTCAGTCTCATTACAGCAACTAGCAAGGCTTTCAGTCTCATTACAGCAACTAGCAAGGCTTTCAGTCTCATTACAGCAACTAGCAAGGCTTTCAGTCTCATTACAGCAACTAGCAAGGCTTTCAGTCTCATTACAGCAACTAGCAAGGCTTTCAGTCTCATTACAGCAACTAGCAAGGCGTTCAGTCTCATTACAGCAACTAGCAAGGCGGTCAGTCTCATTACAGGAGCTAGCAAGGCTTTCAGTCTCATTACAGGAGCTAGCAAGGCTTTCAGTCTCATTACAGGAGCTAGCAAGGCTTTCAGTCTCATTACAGCAACTAGCAAGGCTTTCAGTCTCATTACAGCAACTAGCAAGGCTTTCAGTCTCATTACAGCAACTAGCAAGGCGGTCAGTCTCATTACAGCAACTAGCAAGGCGGTCAGTCTCATTACAGGAGCTAGCAAGGCTTTCAGTCTCATTAGAGGAGCTAGCAAGGCGGTCAGTCTCATTACAGGAGCTAGCAAGGCTTTAAAGAGTCATTTCTAATCTTTTACACACACCTGATCAAAGAGTAGACCTTTCCTAAATGTTATCCCTCCAACCCGCCACCACTGGTTTCCTATGGTCGATAAAGCAAGCGTAAATAGTCAATACCATGGAGCTAATGCCCCAGGACCCAGACTAATAGTCTGACTGTCTCGGTGTGTCCCTTTGGGGGTCAGTGTCATAATATCACAGTTACCTCTGGGCCGGGCAGCCGGGGTCACCATCACGCTCAGTGTTTTGAGAGCGTTGATCAGTCTCAACTCATTTTGTTCAACGGTTGGCTGATAAAATACACATCTCACCTGGAGATATGAGTTCACCTTTATGCTCAAGGTGACAAACGTTCAGGAACGCAATTGAGTAAGTTAGCATATGTGAGTTAATTAATCTAACCAATCAGTGATAACTGTGTAGGAAGTAAACACCAGCATAACCCTCCAGGGTGAGCGTCAGGGTTGGGCACAAGGCCTCCAGGGTGAGCGTCAGGGTTGGGCACAAGCCCTCCAGGGTGAGAGTCAGGGTTGGGCACAAGCCCTCCAGGGTGAGCGTCAGGGTTGGGCACAAGCCCTCCAGGGTGAGAGTCAGGGTTGGGCACAAGGCCTCCAGGGTGAGAGTCAGGGTTGGGCACAAGGCCTCCAGGGTGAGAGTCAGGGTTGGGCACAAGGCCTCCAGGGTGAGAGTCAGGGTTGGGCACAAGGCCTCCAGGGTGAGAGTCAGGGTTGGGCACAAGGCCTCCAGGGTGAGAGTCAGGGTTGGGCACAAGGCCTCCAGGGTGAGAGTCAGGGTTGGGCACAAGGCCTCCAGGGTGAGGGTGAGTCAGGGTTGGGCACAAGGCCTCCAGGGTGAGAGTCAGGGTTGGGCACAAGGCCTCCAGGGTGAGCGTCAGGGTTGGGCACAAGGCCTCCAGGGTGAGCGTCAGGGTTGGGCACAAGGCCTCCAGGGTGAGCGTCAGGGTTGGGCACAAGGCCTCCAGGGTGAGCGTCAGGGTTGGGCACAAGGCCTCCAGGGTGAGCGTCAGGGTTGGGCACAAGGCCTCCAGGGTGAGCGTCAGGGTTGGGCACAAGGCCTCCAGGGTGAGTCAGGGGTTGGGCACAAGGCTCAGGGTGAGGGTTGGGCACAAGGCCTCCAGGGTGAGAGTCAGGGTTGGGCACAAGGCCTCCAGGGTGAGAGTCAGGGTTGGGCACAAGGCCTCCAGGGTGAGAGTCAGGGTTGGGCACAAGGCCTCCAGGGTGAGAGTCAGGGTTGGGCACAAGGCCTCCAGGGTGAGAGTCAGGGGTTGGGCACAAGGCCTCCAGGGTGAGAGTCAGGGTTGGGCACAAGGCCTCCAGGGTGAGAGTCAGGGTTGGGCACAAGGCCTCCAGGGTGAGAGTCAGGGTTGGGCACAAGGCCTCCAGGGTGAGAGTCAGGGTTGGGCACAAGGCCTCCAGGGTGAGAGTCAGGGTTGGGCACAAGGCCTCCAGGGTGAGAGTCAGGGTTGGGCACAAGGCCTCCAGGGTGAGAGTCAGGGTTGGGCACAAGGCCTCCAGGGTGAGAGTCAGGGTTGGGCACAAGGCCTCAGGGTTGGGCACAAGGCCTCCAGGGTGAGAGTCAGGGTTGGGCACAAGGCCTCCAGGGTGAGAGTCAGGGTTGGGCACAAGGCCTCCAGGGTGAGAGTCAGGGTTGGGCACAAGGCCTCCAGGGTGAGAGTCAGGGTTGGGCACAAGGCCTCCAGGGTGAGAGTCAGGGTTGGGCACAAGGCCTCCAGGGTGAGAGTCAGGGTTGGGCACAAGGCCTCCAGGGTGAGAGTCAGGGTTGGGCACAAGGCCTCCAGGGTGAGAGTCAGGGTTGGGCACAAGGCCTCCAGGGTGAGAGTCAGGGTTGGGCACAAGGCCTCCAGGGTGAGAGTCAGGGTTGGGCACAAGGCCTCCAGGGTGAGAGTCAGGGTTGGGCACAAGGCCTCCAGGGTGAGAGTCAGGGTTGGGCACAAGGCCTCCAGGGTGAGAGTCAGGGTTGGGCACAAGGCCTCCAGGGTGAGAGTCAGGGTTGGGCACAAGGCCTCCAGGGTGAGAGTCAGGGTTGGGCACAAGGCCTCCAGGGTGAGAGTCAGGGTTGGGCACAAGGCCTCCAGGGTGAGAGTCAGGGTTGGGCACAAGGCCTCCAGGGTGAGAGTCAGGGTTGGGCACAAGGCCTCCAGGGTGAGAGTCAGGGTTGGGCACAAGGCCTCCAGGGTGAGAGTCAGGGTTGGGCACAAGGCCTCCAGGGTGAGAGTCAGGGTTGGGCACAAGGCCTCCAGGGTGAGAGTCAGGGTTGGGCACAAGGCCTCCAGGGTGAGAGTCAGGGTTGGGCACAAGGCCTCCAGGGTGAGAGTCAGGGTTGGGCACAAGGCCTCCAGGGTGAGAGTCAGGGTTGGGCACAAGGCCTCCAGGGTGAGAGTCAGGGTTGGGCACAAGGCCTCCAGGGTGAGAGTCAGGGTTGGGCACAAGGCCTCCAGGGTGAGAGTCAGGGTTGGGCACAAGGCCTCCAGGGTGAGAGTCAGGGTTGGGCACAAGGCCTCCAGGGTGAGAGTCAGGGTTGGGCACAAGGCCTCCAGGGTGAGAGTCAGGGTTGGGCACAAGGCCTCCAGGGTGAGAGTCAGGGTTGGGCACAAGGCCTCCAGGGTGAGAGTCAGGGTTGGGCACAAGGCCTCCAGGGTGAGAGTCAGGGTTGGGCACAAGGCCTCCAGGGTGAGAGTCAGGGTTGGGCACAAGGCCTCCAGGGTGAGAGTCAGGGTTGGGCACTCCACAAGGCCTCCAGGGTGAGAGTCAGGGTTGGGCACAAGGCCTCCAGGGTGAGAGTCAGGGTTGGGCACAAGGCCTCCAGGGTGAGAGTCAGGGTTGGGCACAAGGCCTCCAGGGTGAGAGTCAGGGTTGGGCACAAGGCCTCCAGGGTGAGAGTCAGGGTTGGGCACAAGGCCTCCAGGGTGAGAGTCAGGGTTGGGCACAAGGCCTCCAGGGTGAGAGTCAGGGTTGGGCACAAGGCCTCCAGGGTGAGAGTCAGGGTTGGGCACAAGGCCTCCAGGGTGAGAGTCAGGGTTGGGCACAAGGCCTCCAGGGTGAGAGTCAGGGTTGGGCACAAGGCCTCCAGGGTGAGAGTCAGGGTTGGGCACAAGGCCTCCAGGGTGAGAGTCAGGGTTGGGCACAAGGCCTCCAGGGTGAGAGTCAGGGTTGGGCACAAGGCCTCCAGGGTGAGAGTCAGGGTTGGGCACAAGGCCTCCAGGGTGAGAGTCAGGGTTGGGCACAAGGCCTCCAGGGTGAGAGTCAGGGTTGGGCACAAGGCCTCCAGGGTGAGAGTCAGGGTTGGGCACAAGGCCTCCAGGGTGAGAGTCAGGGTTGGGCACAAGGCCTCCAGGGTGAGAGTCAGGGTTGGGCACAAGGCCTCCAGGGTGAGAGTCAGGGTTGGGCACAAGGCCTCCAGGGTGAGAGTCAGGGTTGGGCACAAGGCCTCCAGGGTGAGAGTCAGGGTTGGGCACAAGGCCTCCAGGGTGAGAGTCAGGGTTGGGCACAAGGCCTCCAGGGTGAGAGTCAGGGTTGGGCACAAGGCCTCCAGGGTGAGAGTCAGGGTTGGGCACAAGGCCTCCAGGGTGAGAGTCAGGGTTGGGCACAAGGCCTCCAGGGTGAGAGTCAGGGTTGGGCACAAGGCCTCCAGGGTGAGAGTCAGGGTTGGGCACAAGGCCTCCAGGGTGAGAGTCAGGGTTGGGCACAAGGCCTCCAGGGTGAGAGTCAGGGTTGGGCACAAGGCCTCCAGGGTGAGAGTCAGGGTTGGGCACAAGGCCTCCAGGGTGAGAGTCAGGGTTGGGCACAAGGCCTCCAGGGTGAGAGTCAGGGTTGGGCACAAGGCCTCCAGGGTGAGAGTCAGGGTTGGGCACAAGGCCTCCAGGGTGAGAGTCAGGGTTGGGCACAAGGCCTCCAGGGTGAGAGTCAGGGTTGGGCACAAGGCCTCCAGGGTGAGAGTCAGGGTTGGGCACAAGGCCTCCAGGGTGAGAGTCAGGGTTGGGCACAAGGCCTCCAGGGTGAGAGTCAGGGTTGGGCACAAGGCCTCCAGGGTGAGAGTCAGGGTTGGGCACAAGGCCTCCAGGGTGAGAGTCAGGGTTGGGCACAAGGCCTCCAGGGTGAGAGTCAGGGTTGGGCACAAGGCCTCCAGGGTGAGAGTCAGGGTTGGGCACAAGGCCTCCAGGGTGAGAGTCAGGGTTGGGCACAAGGCCTCCAGGGTGAGAGTCAGGGTTGGGCACAAGGCCTCCAGGGTGAGAGTCAGGGTTGGGCACAAGGCCTCAGGGTGAGAGGGTTGGGCACAAGGCCTCCAGGGTGAGAGTCAGGGTTGGGCACAAGGCCTCCAGGGTGAGAGTCAGGGTTGGGCACAAGGCCTCCAGGGTGAGAGTCAGGGTTGGGCACAAGGCCTCCAGGGTGAGAGTCAGGGTTGGGCACAAGGCCTCCAGGGGTGAGAGTCAGGGTTGGGCACAAGGCCTCCAGGGTGAGAGTCAGGGTTGGGCACAAGGCCTCCAGGGTGAGAGTCAGGGTTGGGCACAAGGCCTCCAGGGTGAGAGTCAGGGTTGGGCACAAGGCCTCCAGGGTGAGAGTCAGGGTTGGGCACAAGGCCTCCAGGGTGAGAGTCAGGGTTGGGCACAAGGCCTCCAGGGTGAGAGTCAGGGTTGGGCACAAGGCCTCCAGGGTGAGAGTCAGGGTTGGGCACAAGGCCTCCAGGGTGAGAGTCAGGGTTGGGCACAAGGCCTCCAGGGTGAGAGTCAGGGTTGGGCACAAGGCCTCCAGGGTGAGAGTCAGGGTTGGGCACAAGGCCTCCAGGGTGAGAGTCAGGGTTGGGCACAAGGCCTCCAGGGTGAGAGTCAGGGTTGGGCACAAGGCCTCCAGGGTGAGAGTCAGGGTTGGGCACAAGGCCTCCAGGGTGAGAGTCAGGGTTGGGCACAAGGCCTCCAGGGTGAGAGTCAGGGTTGGGCACAAGGCCTCCAGGGTGAGAGTCAGGGTTGGGCACAAGGCCTCCAGGGTGAGAGTCAGGGTTGGGCACAAGGCCTCCAGGGTGAGTCAGTCAAGGCCTGGGCACAAGGCCTCCAGGGTGAGAGTCAGGGTTGGGCACAAGGCCTCCAGGGTGAGAGTCAGGGTTGCCTCCAGGGTGGTCACAAGGCCTCCAGGGTGAGAGTCAGGGTTGGGCACAAGGCCTCCAGGGTGAGAGTCAGGGTTGGGCACAAGGCCTCCAGGGTGAGAGTCAGGGTTGGGCACAAGGCCTCCAGGGTGAGCGTCAGGGTTGGGCACAAGGCCTCCAGGGTGAGCGTCAGGGTTGGGCACAAGCCCTCCAGGGTGAGAGTCAGGGTTGGGCACAAGCCCTCCAGGGTGAGAGTCAGGGTTGGGCACAAGCCCTCCAGGGTGAGAGTCAGGGTTGGGCACAAGCCCTCCAGGGTGAGAGTCAGGGTTGGGCACAAGGCCTCCAGGGTGAGAGTCAGGGTTGGGCACAAGCCCTCCAGGGTGAGAGTCAGGGTTGGGCACAAGCCCTCCAGGGTGAGAGTCAGGGTTGGGCACAAGCCCTCCAGGGTGAGAGTCAGGGTTGGGCACAAGCCCTCCAGGGTGAGAGTCAGGGTTGGGCACAAGCCCTCCAGGGTGAGAGTCAGGGTTGGGCACAAGCCCTCCAGGGTGAGAGTCAGGGTTGGGCACAAGCCCTCCAGGGTGAGAGTCAGGGTTGGGTACAAGGCCATTTGGTTGCATTTGTTGGCTTGTAAAGTCTGAATTTGACAGTCATTTAGTATAAACATCAGACCTGTGTTTTCTGGACCAAATCCAACAGCTAGACATTTTTCATGGGTCTAGAAGGGTAAACTATTCTGAACGCTACAATTTCACAGACAACGATCTTAGTCTGTGCCGCTCTGACATAGCTCGTCCATATATTTATATATTCTTAATTCCATGCAATTCACTACACCCGCAATAACATCTGCTAACCATGTGAATGTGACAAATCAAATTTGATTTGAATAGTCATTGGAGAGAGGATGGTAAAGACAGGACCAGAATGAACACACACACAAACACACACAATTGCATTTCCAACCCCCACAGGGTTTTTAAAGTAGGGACTCTGCTCTCAGTACAGGAGTTCAAAGTCAGTCCACCTCCATTCACTAATGACCACGGTCTGTTCTACCCAAACACCACATAAAACCTACTGACCACGGTCTGTACTACCCAAACACAAAACCTACTGACCACGATCTGTCCTACCCAAACACAAAACCTACTGACCACGATCTGTCCTACCCAAACACAAAACCTACTGACCACAATCTGTCCTACCCAAACACCACATAAAACCTACTGACCACGACCTGTCCTACCCAAACACAAAAACTACTGACCACGGTCTGTCCTACCCAAACACAAAAACTACTGACCACGGTCTGTCCTACCCAAACATCACATAAAACCTACTGACCACGGTCTGTCCTATCCAAACATCACATAAAACCTACTGACCACGGTCTGTTCTACCCAAACACCACATAAAACCTACTGACCACGGTCTGTCCTACCCAAACACCACATAAAACCTACTGACCACGGTCTGTTCTACCCAAACACCACATAAAACCTACTGACCACGACCTGTCCTACCCAAACACAAAACCTACTGACCACGGTCTGTTCTACCCAAACACCACATAAAACCTACTGACCACGGTCTGTCCTACCCAAACACCACATAAAACCTACTGACCACGGTCTGTCCTACCCAAACACCACATAAAACCTACTGACCACGACCTGTCCTACCCAAACACAAAACTACTGACCACGGTCTGTCCTACCCAAACACCACATAAAACCTACTGACCACGGTCTGTTCTACCCAAACACCACATAAAACCTACTGACCACGACCTGTCCTACCCAAACACAAAAACTACTGACCACGGTCTGTCCTACCCAAACACAAAAACTACTGACCACGGTCTGTCCTACCCAAACATCACATAAAACCTACTGACCACGGTCTGTCCTACCCAAACATCACATAAAACCTACCGACCACGGTCTGTCCTACCCAAACACCACATAAAACCTACTGACCACGGTCTGTTCTACCCAAACACCACATAAAACCTACTGACCACGGTCTGTTCTACCCAAACACCACATAAAACCTACTGACCACGGTCTGTTCTACCCAAACACCACATAAAACCTACTGACCACGACCTGTCCTACCCAAACACAAAACCTACTGACCACGGTCTGTCCTACCCAAACATCACATAAAACCTACCGACCACGGTCTGTCCTACCCAAACACAAAACCTACTGACCACGATCTGTCCTACCCAAACACAAAACCTACTGACCACAATCTGTCCTACCCAAACACCACATAAAACCTACTGACCACGGTCTGTCCTACCCAAACACCACATAAAACCTACTGACCACAATCTGTCCTACCCAAACACCACATAAAACCTACTGACCACGGTCTGTTCTACCCAAACACATAAAAACTCACTATTTAGGTCAAAATCCTCTCAGAGTAGAAATGCTGAGCTAGAATCAGTTCAGCCTTTCAGATAATAATGAATAAGATTATATGGACAGGATAATAGAGCAGCACTCCTATTGTACTCTGAGGCGCTTGATAAAACGGGGCCAGGAGTGTTTATCCTACTGAAAAAAACCCGTTTCAGGTCATGTGATCAGCTCCTAGCCCTTAGATACAGTGAGGGGGGGAAAGTATTTGATCCCCTGCTGATTTTGTACGTTTGCCCACTGACAAAGAAATGATCCGTCTATCATTTTAAATGGTAGGTTTATTTGAACAGTGAGACAGAATAACAACAAATCCAGAAAAACACATGATAAAAATGTTATGAATTGATTTGCATTTTAAATGGAGGGAAATAAGTATTTGACCCCCTCTCAATCAGAAAGATTTCTGGCTCCCAGGTGTCTTATATACAGGTAACGAGCTGAGATTAGGAGCACACTCTGAAAGGGAGTGCTCCTAATATCAGCTTGTTACCTGTGTATAAAACACCTGTCCACAATCAATCAGATTCCAAACTCTCCACCATGGCCAAGACCAAAGAGCTTTCCAAGGATGTCAGGGACAAGATTGTAGACCTACACAAGGCTGGAAAGGGCTACAAGATGAGACCAAAATGGAGCTCTTTGGCATCAACTCAACTCGCCATGTTTGGAGGAAGAGGAATGCTGCCTATGACCCCAAGAACACCTTCCCCACCGTCAAACATGGAGGTGGAAACATTATGCTTTGGAGGTGTTTTTCTGCTAAGGGGACAGGACAACTTCACCGCATCAAAGGGACGATGGAGTGGCCTAGCCAGTCTCCAGACCTTAATCCTATAGAAAATCTGTGGAGGGAGCCAAAGGTTCGAGTTGCCAAACGTCAGCCTCGAAACCTTAATGACTTGGAGAAGATCTGCAAAGAGGAGTGGGACAAAATCCCTCCTGAGATGTGTGCAAACCTGGTGGCCAACTACAAGAAACGTCTGACCTCTGATTGCCAACAAGGGTTTTGCCACCAAGTACTAAGTCATGTTTTGCAGAGGGGTCAAATACTTATTTCCCTCATTAAAATGCAAATCAATTTATAACATTTTTGACATGTGTTTTTCTGGATTGTTGTTATTCTGATCATTTCTTTGTCAGTGGGCAAACAGAAAATCAGCAGGGGATCAAATACTCTTCCCCCCCAAATACTCTCCCCCCCCCATATTTTTCAAACTGCCCCATTTTATTTTTTTATGTCGGCTGGTCCAGCACCATCCTTAGACAATTGCTTAAACTTCTTGTGTAATTCAAATTTTTCGATGATGCTTTAAAGTACAGGATAACATCTTGCTATGTCACATGATTGCACAAAACACAGGGACCTATGTCAGTCAGATATTAAGTCTAAATAATATTTTCAAAAGGCTACCGTTACAATATCTATATCTCAGGAAAAGGGAGGGTCCTAGTACCGAACACTGTGCTGCCCGGTGACTTTATCCCTGACGGAGCCACCGGACATCCTGTGTGTTGCTAGGTCACAGACAGAGCTGAGGGCCATGTCAGCGTTAATGGGACACCATTATCAGGTGACAGCAATTACCTTCACATAGCAACAGGACTGTCAATCACCCATAAACCCAGAGCCATACATTCTAAATCCATTGTTCTGTCATGACCATCAGCGCATTGGGAGTTAATGACGCTAAAACAACCAATGTGTCAGTCATCCAAATGTAGATCTGGAATATGGCTGTATTTACTGTACATGTTTAATATTGTATGACTAGGTTTGTGTTGAACTCTAGAGAATACATCTGTTCTGCTCTGGACTGAATGTTGCTCAATAAGAACTGCTCTGGAAATGGTCTCATAAGCTGACGACAGGCCTGGATTTCCCACACATGGTGAGTACCATGGTGTTCCAGGCACAGAGCGATACAAACGGGGGAGGGAGTGCGTGGGGGGGAGGGACGGTGCTTATTAAAGAATGAAGAGAAGGGGGAGGGGTGGAAAAAATAAAGTGTTTCTATTCTGTGAGTAATGAACATACCTCCCTGGTACAGCTGAGATATGAGCTGTATGCTGATAAGAGAGGGAACAGGAGAGGACAGGACAGGGCAGGAAAGGACAGGAGAGGACAGGACAGAGCAGGAGAGGACAGGACAGAGCAGGAGAGGAGAGGACAGGACAGGGCAGGAGAGGAGAGGACAGGGCAGGAGAGGACAGGACAGGGCAGGAGAGGACAGGAGAGGGCAGGAGAGGAGAGGAGAGGACAGGGCAGGAGAGGACAGGACAGGGCAGGAGAGGAGAGGACAGGACAGGGCAGGAGAGGACAGGACAGGGCAGGAGAGGAGAGGACAGGACAGGGCAGGAGAGGACAGGACAGGACAGGGCAGGAGAGGAGAGGACAGGACAGGAGAGGACAGGGCAGGAGAGGACAGGACAGGACAGGACAGGACAGGACAGGGCAGGAGAGGACAGGAGAGGACAGGAACAGAAAACAGGAGAGGAGAGGACAGGAGAGGACAGGACAGGAGAGGACAGGAGGAGGGAGAAAACAGGACAGGAGAGGACAGGAGAGGACAGGAACAGAAAACAGGAGAGGACAGGAGAGGATAGGGAACAGAAAACAGGAGAGGAGAGGGAACAGAAAACAGGAGAGGACAGGGAGAGGACAGAGGACAGGAGAGGAGAGGAAACAGAAAACAGGAGAGGAGAGGACAGGACAGGACAGGGAACAGAAAACAGGACAGGACAGGACAGGACAGGAGAGGACAGGACAGGAGAGGACAGGAGAGGAGAGGGAACAGAAAACAGGAGAGGAGAGGACAGGAGAGGAAACAGAAAACAGGAGAGGAGAGGACAGGACAGGACAGGACAGGACAGGACAGGACAGGAGAGGAAACAGAAAACAGGAGAGGACAGGAGAGGAAACAGAAAACAGGAGAGGAGAGGACAGGAGAGGAAACAGAAAACAGGAGAGGACAGGAACAGGAGAGGAGAGGAGAGGAAAGGACAGGAACAGAAAACAGGAGAGGACAGGAGAGGACAGGAAGAGAAGAGGACAGGAAGAGGAGAGGACAGGAAGAGGAGAGGACAGGAAGAGGAGAGGGAGAGGACAGGAGAGAGAGAGGACAGGAGAGGACAGGAAGAGGAGAGGACAGGAAGAGGAGAGGACAGGAAGAGGAGAGGACAGGAGAGGAGAGGAGAGGAGAGGACAGGAGAGGACAGGAGAGGACAGGAGAGGAGAGGAAGGACAGGAGAGGAGAGGAGAGGACAGGAGAGGACAGGAGAGGAGAGGACAGGAGAGGGAAAAGAAAACAGGAGAGGAGAGGGAACAGAAAACAGGAGAGGAGAGGGAACAGAGAACAGGAGAGGAGAGGGAACAGAAAACAGGAGAGGAGAGGGAACAGAAAACAGGAGAGGAGAGGGAACAGAAAACAGGAGAGGACAGGAAGAGGAGAGGACAGGAAGAGGAGAGGACAGGAAGAGGAGAGGACAGGAAGGGAAGAGGAAAGAGGACAGGAAGAGGAGAGGAAGAGGAGAGGACAGGAAGAGGAGAGGACAGGAAGAGGAGAGGACAGGAAGAGGAGAGGACAGGAAGAGGAGAGGACAGGAAGAGGAGAGGACAGGAAGAGGAGAGGACAGGAAGAGGAAGAGGACAGGAAGAGGAGAGGACAGGAAGAGGACAGGAAGAGGACAGGAAGAGGACAGGAAGAGGACAGGAAGAGGACAGGAAGAGGACAGGACAGGAAGAGGAGAGGACAGGAAGAGGAGAGGACAGGAAGAGGAGAGGACAGGAAGAGGAGAGGACAGGAAGAGGAGAGGACAGGAAGAGGCGAGGACAGGAAGAGGCGAGGACAGGAAGAGGAGAGGACAGGAAGAGGCGAGGACAGGAAGAGGCGAGGACAGGAAGAGGAGAGGACAGGAAGAGGCGAGGACAGGAAGAGAGAGGAGGAGAGGAAGAGGAGAGGACAGGGAGAGGAAGAGGCGAGGACAGGAAGAGGCGAGGACAGGAAGAGGAGAGGACAGGAAGAGGAGAGGACAGGAAGAGGAGAGGACAGGAAGAGGAGAGGGAACAGAAAACAGGAAGAGGAGAGGACAGGAAGAGGGAACCGAGGACAGGAAGAGGAGAGGACAGGAAGAGGAGAGGACAGGAAGAGGGAACAGAGGACAGGAAGAGGAGAGGACAGGAAGAGGAAGAGGACAGGAAGAGGAGAGGACAGGAAGAGGAGAGGACAGGAAGAGGAGAGGACAGGAAGAGGAGAGGACAGGAAGAGGAGAGGACAGGAAGAGGAGAGGACAGGAAGAGGAGAGGACAGGAAGAGGAGAGGACAGGAAGAGGAGAGGACAGGAAGAGGAGAGGACAGGAAGAGGAGAGGAAAGGAAGAGAGAGAGGAAGAGGAGAGGAAGAGGAGAGGAAGAGGAGAGGAAGAGGAGGGGAAGAGGAGAGGAAGAGGAGGGGAAGAGGAGAGGAGAGGAGAGGAGAGGAGAGGAAGAGGACAGGAAGAGGAGAGGAAGAGGAGAGGAGAGGAAGAGAAGAGGACAGGAAGAGGAGAGGACAGGAAGAGGAGAGGACAGGAAGAGGAGAGGAGAGGAAAGAAGAGGACAGGAATAGGAGAGGACAGGAAGAGGAGAGGACAGGAAGAGGAGAGGAGAGGAAGAGGGAGAGGAGAGGAAGAGGAGAGGAGAGGAAGAGAAGAGGACAGGAAGAGGAGAGGGAGAGGAAGAGGAGAGGACAGGAAGAGGAGAGGACAGGAAGAGGAGAGGACAGGAAGAGGAGAGGACAGGAAGAGGAGAGGACAGGAAGAGGAGAGGACAGGAAGAGGAGAGGAAACAGAAAACAGGAGAGGACAGGAAGAGGAGAGGACAGGAATAGGAGAGGACAGGAAGAGGAGAGGAAACAGAAAACAGGAGAGGACAGGAAGAGGAGAGGAAAGGACAGGAAGAGAAGAGGAGAGGAAGAGGAGAGGAACAGGAGAGGAAACAGAAAACAGGAGAGGACAGGAGAAAGGGGATACTCTAAGCATTCAACGGAAATGTGTCTTCTGCATTTAACCCAACCCCTCTGAATCAGAGGTGGGGGGCTGCACTAATCAAAGTTCTCCATATTGGCGCCTTGGGAGGAGTTGTTGGGGGTTAACTGCCTTGCTCAAGGGCAGAACGGGCGTTAATTCCACCTTGCCGGCTTTCGGTTACTGGCTCAATGCTCTTAACCGCTAGGCTACCTACCGCCCCTCCAGGGGAGAGTGTGTGAGAGAGGGGGGGGAGAGAAAAGCAGTGAGGAGAATGAGAGGGAGACGAAAGCAAGAGAGGTGTAAGCCAGGACTAAGGTAAAGGGAAGTAGGAGCAGAGACCAGAAGAAGAACAAAATAACACACAGACTAAACTTAAGCTCCAATGATATAATTCATATCATGTTTTACAACAACACATTCATGAGCCAAAAGTGGCCCGGTAACATTCACAAACTCTTAAATCAATTAGCAGGTCATCACTCTTCAACTGTTTCCATCTCCAGCATTATTACAGTACTGTAGTGTAGAGGGATCTTTCTGTACTGCTTTGTCTTATATGCTTTGTCTCACCACCCTACTGCCCCTTTCTCTCTGTCCTTCCCTCAGTCTCTCCCTGCCTCTTGCAGTCTCTGCTTCGCCCTCTGTCCCCTTTCATCCAGACTGGCTTGGTTCTCTCTGCCCTGTCTCTCACCGCTGTCTGATGGGGACTGATGATGCTGCTGCTGGGCCATGCCTGTGCTGAATTTCAGCTTCCTGCTGTGGCCTCTACACGCAGCCTCCAAGGTGAGGGGGGAGACAGAGGGGAGGAAGGGGGGGGAGGAGCAGGCACGTGGGTCAGTAATTCCCTTCCCTATCCGGGCAACCCTGTCGCTCATTCTCCTGAACAAAGACTTTACTGGTGATGCATCCTGGCTCAGAACACCTCGGTCTCCCTCACCACATCGCTCATCCTCCTGGGGTTCTGCAGAGACAGGGAGCCCAGTGGTCACTTTGATCTGGGCTCTGAGGGACAGGTTAGTGTAGAAATCACATATACATTTTATACTGCCTATTTCGAGCTGGGCGATGGAGACAAATATCCCCGTCACATCCTGGATAACAATATGATGAATGTGACCAGGTATCTATATGAATAAGGTGTATTCCTATGTGACCATGTTCATGTGACACATCAACAGCCTCCATTTGATAACAGTATCACCAAACTGAACTTCACCATGGTAGTCTGCAGTATGTGGAGAACTAATGTCAATATCAGGGAATGATGAAATCATATTTCCAACATTCATATCACGATGAGAATAAGGCCCAGCCCTACAGTGAGATAGTGATGAGAGAGATTTCCTCCTAGCTGACATTAAGTTAGTGGTACAATGCATAAAGGCATTGCCCTTTGACCAACATGGTAAACAATACCTCCTGTACTTCCCTTTGGCATTTTGTTTCCCGTTCCCTCCCTCCTTCCTGCTGTCTTCCCCCTCTCTACTGGCCCTCAGTAGGTCAGCACTAGTTCCCCCTCTCTACTTGCCCTCAGTAGGTCAGCACTAGTTCCCCCTCTCTACTGGCCCTCAGTAGGTCAGCACTAGCTTCCCCCTCTCTACTTGCCCTCAGTAGGTCAGCACTAGTTCCCCCTCTCTACTGGCCCTCAGTAGGTCAGCACTAGTTCCCCCTCTCTACTGGCCCTCAGTAGGTCAGCACTAGTTCCCCCTCTCTACTTGCCCTCAGTAGGTCAGCACTAGTTCCCCCTCTCTACTGGCCCTCAGTAGGTCAGCACTAGTTCCCTCTCCCTCCCTCCTTCCTTCCTTCCTGCTGTCTTCCCCCTCTCTACTGGCCCTCAGTAGGTCAGCACTAGTTCCCCCTCTCTACTGGCCCTCAGTAGGTCAGCACTAGCTCCCCCTCTCTACTGGCCCTCAGTAGGTCAGCACTAGTTCCCTCTCCCTCCCTCCTTCCTTCCTTCCTGCTGTCTTCCCCCTCTCTACTGGCCCTCAGTATGTCAGCACTAGCTCCCCCTCTCTCCTGCTGTCTTCCCCTCTCTACTGGCCCTCAGTAGGTCAGCACTAGTTCCCCTCTCTACTTGCCCTCAGTATGTCAGCACTAGTTCCCCCTCTCTACTTGCCCTCAGTAGGTCAGCACTAGCTCCCCCTCTCTCCTGCTGTCTTCCCCCTCTCTACTGGCCCTCAGTAGGTCAGCACTAGTTCCCCCTCTCTCCTGCTGTCTTCCCCCTCTCTACTGGCCCTCAGTAGGTCAGCACTAGTTCCCCCTTCCTGCTGTCTTCCACCTCTCTACCCTCAGTAGGTCAGCACTAGTTCCCCTCTCTCCTGCTGCCCTCTACTGGCCCTCAGTAGCTCAGCACTAGTTCCCCCTCTCTCCTGCTGTCTTCCCCCTCTACTGGCCCTCAGTAGGTCAGCACTAGTTCCCCCTCTCTCCTGCTGTCACTGGCCCTCAGTAGGTCAGCACTAGTTCCCCCTCTCTCCTGCTGTCTTCCACCTCTCTACTGGCCCTCAGTAGGTCAGCACTAGTTCCCCCTCTCTCCTGCTGTCTTCCCCCTCTCTACTGGCCCTCAGTAGGTCAGCACTAGTTCCCCCTCTCTCCTGCTGTCTTCCACCTCTCTACTGGCCCTCAGTAGCTCAGCACTAGTTCCCCCTCTCTCCTGCTGTCTTCCACCTCTCTACTGGCCCTCAGTAGCTCAGCACTAGTTCCCCTCTCTCCTGCTGTCTTCCCCTCTCTACTGGCCCTCAGTAGGTCAGCACTAGTTCCCCCTCTCTCCTGCTGTCTTCCACCTCTCTACTGGCCCTCAGTAGGTCAGCACTAGTTCCCCCTCTCCCTCCTACTGTTTTCTCCCTCTCCACTGGGCCTCAGTAGCTCAGCACTAGCTCTCTCTCTCCGTCCCTGGCGGGGCAGCCCAGCTAACTTCTGGCCCATGGCTCCAGTGTTGTGTATGGCCGACTGTCCAGTTGAATCTACCCAGCAGTGGTGATCAGAGGCTAGCCACATTCCACTCAATGAAGCCCCCTCTTCCAGCTCCCCATCCCCCATCTAGGGCCTCACTCTGCATTCTTCACTCTCTTCCGTTACGTCTCCCTGCCTCCATATCATGCAGTCTACTCGGTCACTCTTAAAACCCACAGTTATCAAGCTTCAATGATTGCTTTACTGTGTGGGTAGAGAGTATCTCTTACTAAAACATTAGGCAGTGCTGTTCCCTCTTTATGAGGCATGGTTACTAATTCTATTCGCCCTCATAAAAAAAACACTTGTGCTTTTCACAACTGAAACTATGACGGTGATGACATCATTAGTTCAACAAAAACACACCCAGATTCCCTGAATAAAGACTGGGTTCAATCAGTCTGGAAACCTGGATAGTCTCATGCTGCGAGGACAGGAGGTGAAGATACCGATTAAGATGATGTCATACCACAACGGAATTCTCTTTTGACAAACCCTGTGTTCCACTTGTCCAACACAAGTCACCTGTACACCACACCATCCCCGTGACAACTGATAAGCCTTAACTCTACTCTTCTCAGATACGGTGGCTGATGAGAACAGGTCTCGTTCTCTGGCTGACCACAATAAACAGCATGTTACACTGACCTCAGCAGAACCCGTGTGCCATGGGGGAGGTATGGGTAAAGGCACAGGGCTCTCGTGCTCGTCCAACTAAACAAAAACAACGTGAATTTAGAGCATACTACACTGGGACCAGATGCAGCAAACTGGACTTTGGAAACAGAAACCAAGTTGTCATGCGAAGGAAAAACACAATGCATAATTCATAACCCTTGAAGTTCACAGAGTAAACCTCAAAACACAAAATGGTAAAACAAAAAAGTTTAAACTATTATTGTGTGTGTGTGTGTGTGTGTATTTCCCCCAGCAGGCTTTGCAGTTCCCATCAGCCCTAAACAATACCCATTAAGCCAATGGGCCTCTTCAGGGCTACCATGGTAACAGGTAAACAGGCGGGGGGGACTGGTGGCACTGCAGCCGTCCAGACATTGTGTTTGTGTCCAAATGCTTTCAGTGTGACAAGCTATTGATAGAGAAATTACCTAATGATTCTCTCCCTCTCTCTCTCTCACACACGAAACTTGACACCTTTTGCTGAAACAAGCAAGGTGCTGTAGCAAAATGATGCTGGTTGCCTGGGCAACCCCCCCTAAAAACAGGCTTAGCCCAGAGGAAGAACCCTGACACCATTTAGCCTAATGGTCCATAACCCATTAGTACAAGGAGACAATATGTGAACCGACATCAAGACAAGTCCCTATGGCTAGGCAGTTCGCTATAACTTCTCCCGACACTGTTGGGGAAAGGTAGTGGGGAAAAATGTAAAGCGTGTGTGTGGTTGGGGGGGGCTGCAGCCACAGAGACCCAGCATGACGTTAGTGTCTAGCGTGTAATTGAAACCCAGGGCCTACACAGTGTTACACAGAGACCACTGTAATCCCCTCCTGACAAAGTGGCTTAGCATCTATAGGTCATACGGCACAGTTAGAGAGCTTAGACTCATAGACAACAGCCCAGTGCCTTTGGATTCAACAGATCACACTACATATTTAATAAGGAACGGGGCATTTTACACTTTTTAACTATTCAAATCATTTCATTACATTTTTTCAGATATTATAAAAATAAATATTATTGTCCGAATTATTATTTATTTATTCTCACACACATAAAAATAAATAAATACTATACATACACACATATATATATTTTAGACTTTGTCAAATAACAAGCATTAGATTGGTCACTTTTCTAATTTGGCACACAAACTAGAGGCTGTGACGTGAGTAACTTGGTCAAAAATAATGGCAACAATTGGGCTATAGGGGCCGCTGTTATAAGCCGTCTCAATTAAACCCTCATATCTGTCCGTTTCAAAATAACACCAAATTATAGGCATACAGGCCAATGGTATAGCTCTTAATTTGAGAAAAGCTAAGGAATTTGTTAAGAGATGGCCATTTTGTTATTGATAAATCAGGAAATTAGATTGTACGTGTCAAGTTAAACCCTTTGTAAAATAGTGTGGCAGCAGCTCGACGCAACATTACAGAAGTTTGTTTTATTCAACTAAGAATTTCAAATGTTATGGTATATTCTTGTAGGTAGAAATGTCACATGGATAATTTAGACAAAGCTTTTACATTGTTAAAAATCGTTTCCAATAACGAACACTCACTCAAGTAATCTAATGCCAATGTCCATTTGGATATCTGGATATTCCATTATCCGTGTCCATCCCTACACTCAATTATGACGACAACAAGACTACGAAGACGGAGTTCAACACCAACGCTAAAAACAGAAATGACTGAACGGGCGCACACACACAACTAAGGCTAAAATCACTGCTCAACGACTATCAACTATGTCCAGGATGCTACGGTACCGCGGTGAGACAATAGGCTAAACCGAATACTCCCCGTGCAGTCCGAACATGATCTAGGCAGTAGCTTGATAGGCCTATTTACAGAACACATGTTGTCATACTGAAACAATCCAGAATGTATAGACATTTACAATAGCAGAAGGCAATGACCATACAGAGTGTGGAATAGGACACTTGAAGGTTAAGAAGGAAACCTCAGAGACAGTTCAGGAAACGGGGGAAAGACTGGAATCACACACTCCTAGAATATTCCATGTGACTGAAAGCTGGTATAAATAAAAAAAACAAGCTAACTCACCTGAACAAGGAACACCTGTGTAACTAAGCAATTAAGAAATCCACTACAATCACCTTGACCTCCATCATCAGCGGGTTTGAATTTAGAATGGAAAAGTTATGCGTTTATGCAACAAATGTTAATGCATTGAAACGTGTCATATCGCATCAATTCGTTCTCTAATCAAACCGAAACGTGTGAAACTAAAACATATCCTTCCTGTATGGTATCAGGGCCATATGAACGCAACAATTTCAAAAGATTTTACTCAGTTACAGTTCATTAAAGTAAATCGGTCGACTGAAATAAATTCCTTAGGCCCTAATCTATGGATTTCACCTGACAGGGAACACATATGCATGTGTTGGACACAGACAACTTTAAAAAATAATAACAATAATAATAACATTTTAAAAAAGGGAAAAAAAGTTCCTGGATATTGGCGGGAACTGGAACACGCTTTCGAACACGTAGATCCAGAGCATCCCAAACATGCTCAACAGGTGACTATGTCTGGTCAGTATGAAGGCCATGGAAGAACTGGGACATTTTCAGCATGCAGGAACTGTGTACAGATCCTTGCGACATGGGGAGGTGTATTACCATGCTGGAACATGAGGTGATGACCGTGGATGAATGGCACAACAATGGGCCTCCGGATCTCGTCGCGCTCTCTCTGTGCATCGAAATGGCCATCGATTCAAATGTAAATGTCTATTTGTTGTCCACCCCACCATGGGGCATTCTGTTCACAATGTTGACATCAGCAAACTGCTCACCTACACAACACCATACACTTTACATGTTGCGTTTATATTTTATGTATCAGGGCCCATGTATCTAGATACGTATCCTTCCTTACCTTTCAGTCTGACCACATTATCCATACGGAGGATTACTGCACTGCTGGCGCTAGAAACAGAAGCATTTCCCTGCAAAATGTGTACTAACCAATAAAAATGTAAGTCGATATGTTGTACGACCTCTGTTCCATTAGCAACGTTGAAAATGTCATACTAATAATGGAGGGATAAAAATAAAACGTCCAAAATGTAACAAACTGCCCTGAGGCTAGGTTGTACCTTTCCTCTGCAGGAAGAGGCGTAGCACAGGGTCAGCCACAGAGATGGCTTTGCGGTAGTTGTCATCGTTGTTGATTGGCAGCAGGTCACCGTGGACGTCAGCATAGCCCACCAGCAGGTCCACGTTTGGGATCCGGTGCATGTGCTGTAGGAGCCTATAGAACTCATCAAACCGGCCCGGCTTGGACCGGTCCAGGGAGAACCGGCGGAATTCAGCCACAAACTGGGACACAGGAGAACGCAGACAGACAGAGACAGAAATGTGACACACTTTGGATTGGAGGAATGATAATGACCTTGGTGTTTGTAGAAAGAATTTAGCAGGAAACAGTTAACAACAAACAAGAAAGACATTACACAATGGTTGACACAGGCAAATTGCCTGTTTGTTTAAGCAGTAGGCCTCCTCTTCCAGAGCACACAGCTCTAAAGCAATTAAACTCATGACTGCTGTTGTGACAGAGCAGAAGTTCACAAACCGCTTTGGATAAAAGCGTCTGCTAAATGGCATATATTATTATTATATTATAACTCATGACTGCTGTGTGACAGAGAAGAGTTCACAAACCGGCAGGAGATTTTATTTGACCCCCTTGAGTTCTCAGCCCCAAACAAGTTACTGTTGAAAATTCATTGTCGGACATAAGACTCACAACGAAATCAGCCCAAAGTGATTTTAATTGAGGAAATCTGTTCCCACGCATAGCTAGAGAAATAAACCATATGTGACCACATCCCCATGTTTATTTGACCTTTATTTAACTAGGCAAGTCAGTTAAGAACAGATTCTTATTTTCAATGACAGCCTAGGAACAGTGGGTTAACTACCTGTTCAGGAGCAGAACGACAGACCTTGTCAGCTCGGGGATATGAACTTGCAACCTTTCGGTTACTAGTCCAACACTCTAACCACTAGGCTACCCTGCCGCCTCTACACTCTAACCACTAGGCTACCCTGCCGCCTCTACACTCTAACCACTAGGCTACCCTGCCGCCTCTACACTCTAACCACTAGGCTACCCTGCCGTCCCATGTAATCAAGGTTTGAATTGATTCTGTTTTTGTCAAATACTATCTGTTTGGGCCTCTTGCAGTCAATTAGCAGTGTACAAATTATTTATAATTTAATAACCCCCATCTGCTCAAGAAACAAATAGTCTGCAGCTGAATGCGTTTCGGGACTAGGGGTGTGCTGGTCAACTGTTTGTTCATCCGCAACCACCCGACTAGATGTGATAAAGTGACTGATCTGAGGCCTGCACCCAACCCCAACCCGCGCTGTAGGCTACAGTCAAATACGGCGGAACGATTGTTTTGACCGGGGGTGCAGGATGTTTTTTTTGTCTAATTTAGATCCGTTTCTGCTTGTAATTTCCAACATTTCTGTAGGCTATTTGTTAGTCAACTTGTATATAATTAGATACACGTAGCTTCTCTTCTGTAATATGTTGCTCTAGAAGACAAAAAAAAAAAACATTGCTCAACAGAATAATGTAATTGAAGCATTCATTCTATCAATCTATCTAGTTGACATCAGTAAGAGTTCTCTGTCATCTTTCGCAGAGCAGAGGTTTAGGGACCGGGGAGAAAATACAACACACAAAAAAAAGGGTTAGATTTTCCATACAAGAAAAAAAAAAAAGTCCAAATGACATCAGTTTGACCGGTTGCAAGGAAATAGAAAATTGTGAAAATGACCAAAAGTGTTTCTGATAAGATTTCGGTTTGGCTTTGATGCATATTTTGTGTGGTTGAAATGCTATCAGCATTTATGAAGACGGCCCCTGTACATATGGTATGTGGCTGAGCATTGCGTTCTATCAAGATGAAGAAAGAAATAATATTTCTCCACTCTTGTTCCCAAGTCCAAATAACAACATAACACCACTATCATCCTCTTTAACCATGTCACCTGACCTAACAATCACACCACTAACAATCATCACATAACACCACTATAACCACGTCACCTGACCTAACAATCATCACATAACACCACTATCATCCTCTTTAACCACATAACACCTGATCCCTTTAACAATCATCACATAACACCACTATCATCCTCTTTCATGACCTAACAATCATCACATAACCCATCATCCTCTTTCACCTGACCTAACAATCATCACATAACACCACTATCATCCTCTTTAACCACGTCACCTGACCTAACAATCATCACATAACACCACTATCATCCTCTTTAACCACGTCACCTGACTAACAATCATAACAATAACAACATAACACCATATCACACCACTATCATAACACCACTATCATCCTCTTTAACCACGCCACCTGACCTAACAATCACAACATAACACCACTATCATCCTCTTTAACCACGTCACCTGACCTAACAATCATCACACATAACAACATAACACCACTATCATCCTCTTTAACCACGCCACCTGACCTAACAATCATCACACAACACCACTATCATCCTCTTTAACCACGCCACCTGACCTAACAATCATCACACATAACAACATAACACCACTATCATCCTCTTTAACCACGCCACCTGACCTAACAATCATCACACATAACAACATAACACCACTATCATCCTCTTTAACCACGTCACCTGACCTAACAATCACCACATAACACCACTATCATCCTCTTTAACCACGCCACCTGACCTAACAATCACCACATAACACCACTATCATCCTCTTTAACCACGTCACCTGACCTAACAATTATCACACATAACAACATAACACCACTATCATCCTCTTTAACCACGCCACCTGACCTAACAATCACACCACTATCATCCTCTTTAACCACGCCACCTGACCTAACAATCATCACACATAACAACATAACACCACAATCACCTCTAACATCACACATAACAACATAACACCACTATCATCCTCTTTAACCACGCCACCTGACCTAACAATCACACCACTATCATCCTCTTTAACCATCCTCTTTAACCACGCCACCTGACCTAACAATCACACCACAATCATCACTAACAATAACACCACTATCATCCTCTTTAACCACGTCACCTGACCTAACAATCACACCACTATCATCCTCTAACCACGTCACCTGACCTAACAATCATCACACATAACACCACTATCATCCTCTTTAACCACGCCACCTGACCTAACAATCACACCACTATCATCCTCTTTAACCACGCCACCTGACCTAACAATCATCACACACACCACTATGACCTCTTTAACCACGCCACCTGACCTAACAATCACACCACTATCATCCTCTTTGGCCCTGACCTTTCTGGCCCTCCATTCTATTCTATTTGTTTTCACCCCTCCTTCAGCAGCTTTTGTCTTATTGAATTAAACTTCAACAATGGCCTTTTTGCCTCCATGGATTGACGTTAACCTTGCCTGCCCATTCCCAAAATCATTATCTGGCGATTGGCTGTGTACCGTATTTGGTACGGGTACAGTTCAGAGTTAAAGCTTAGGCCTACGCACTAATAGCAGATAAATTATTTTAGCCTAAGACCTCAATGCAGAATATAGATATAAATTGCATAAGAAAGATACCTGAAACATCCATATGCATCTTTTTTCCTTCAGGGGATAGATCAGCTTTAATATTGCAGATAGATTGTGGCTTCCATCAATGCAATTGTCTGCATCATTTACAATCCCACATATTTTCTGTTGTTGGAAATATAAATATTTTTGAAAATATATATTATTTTCCCCTAACCCTTTCACCCCTCCCCTAATTGGAGTAAACTAATGTACAACAACACGTAGGCTTCTACATACTATATGCATTTTACAGACAATGTATTTTACAATAAAAAATGTAATTAAATCGCATCCTTCAGCTACCCTCAACCCCCGTACCATCTCTCTCTGAAAACCATCCGGTTTCAATTGTATTTGTCACATATTTTTTAACTGTGCCGTTTCACAAAAGTTCTGAATCTACATATATTTTACGGAGACAGTATATTTTACATTAGGTATCGTTTCTATTTATTCAACCAGCCCACCCACCACCCACCCGCCCTTCAGCAAGACAATATTGAATAACCCTAAACCTTTTCTGAGTCAATCTGTGCATCACCATCGGGGTGTCTAGAAGCCCAGAGCGTTACTGATGATTATGTGTCCTTGGCTTATTAGTGTAAAAGACGAGTCCAATCTGTGCGTCAGTGAGAACGTTTGATATGCATCTGTGGGTGCGCCTGTAGTGTGTCACCTATACTAATACAACAGCAGATACACATTTGTAATGTAATATATAGTACAAATAAAAGAACACCCGTGGAATGAGTTGGTGTGTGCACTCATATCATTATTTGTACTATTTTCAACATTGTGCAATAATAGTGAATAAGATCACAACTGTGGAATAAAACATACGGGAATCATGTAGTAACCAAAAAAATAAAAATAAAAAAGTGTTAAACAATTCAAAATATATATTTAACATGAGATTCTTCTAAGTAGCCTTTGCTTTGATGACAGCTTGGCATTCTCTCAACCAGCTTCATGCTAGTTGAGAGGCAGTCCCCTGGAATGCATTTCAATAAACAGGTGTGCCTTGTTAAAAGTTAATTTGTGGAATTTCTTTCCTTCTTAACGCGTTTGAGCCAATCAGTTGTGTTGTGTTAAGGTAGGGTTGGTATACAGAAGATGGTCTTTCTCCAGATAGGGCTAAGTCCGTATTATGGCAGGAACAGCTCAAATAAGCAAATAGAAACGTCAGTCCATCATTACTTTAAGACATGAAGGTCAGTCAATCTGGAGAATGTCAAGTGCAGTCGCAAAAACTATCAAGCGTTCTGATGAAACTGGCTCTCATGAGGACCGCCACAGGAAAGGAAGACCCAGAGTTACCTCTGCTGCAGAGGATAAGTTCATTAGAGTTACCAGCCTCAGAAATTGCAGCCCAAATAAATACTTCAGAGTTCAAGTAACAGACACATCTCAACATCAACTGTTCAGAGGAGACTGTGTGAATCAGGACTTCATGGTCGAATTGTTGCAAAGAAACCACTACTAAAGGACACCAATAAGAAGAAGAGAATTGCTTGGTCCAAGAAACACAAGCAATTGACATTCGACAGGTGGAAATCTGTCTTTTGATCTGATGAGTCCAAAATGTGAGATATTTGGTTCCAACTGCCGTGTCTTTGTGAGACGCAGAGTAGGTGAACGGATGATCTCCGCATGTGTGAAGCAAGGAGGACAAGGTGGTGTGATGGTGCTTTGCTGGTGACACTAAGTGATTTATATAGAATTCAAGGCACACTTAACCAGCATGGTGCTGTTGGAAAAACATTCCAGGTGAAGCTGGTTGAGAGAATGCCAAGAGATATCAAGGCAAAGGGTGGCTACTTTGAAGAATCTCAAATATAAAATATATTTAGACTTGAACACTTTTTTGGTTACTACTTGACTCAATGTGTTATTTCATAGTTCTGACATCTTCACTATTATTCTGCAATGTAGAAAATAGTTCAAATAAAGAAAACCCTTGACTGTGTCCAAACTCGACTGGTAATGTGCATGTGGGCCTACACCACTGATAAATCACTGTGATGTTTATTGTCCCTTGCACAATATATATCAAAACACACATATTTAGCTCTGCAAAGGCACACTTTTAAATAGATAGAAGTTGGCGAAACCCTGTGATGGCACCCACAGCTACTAGCAGTGTTGTGGTTAGTGCTACACAATGCTAGATTCGTGACCTCTTGTTTAACCAGGCTGGGAAAAAACAAGCAAATTGTATTCTTCTTTATCTGCACTTGGGAAACTAAAGACTGGTACTATTGTCATCCTTTTCATGTCTAGTCTTGAAAGCATCTCATTATTGAAGAGTGCTGATTGATACATATAAGTTACTACTTGGAAGTAACCCGGAATTACTAGTATGTGACAGTGCAATAGTGGTAGTGGCTATTCATTGAGGATATCGCAATCAAGGAAACTGTAGTAAGTAGTTAGTAAGTATGAAATATGTACGCAAATAGCGAAACGTGTGTTTACTACAAGCGATCCATTGCGGAAGGAACCGAGATCAACTGTGATTCCTGCGCAAAGGACAATAAACAGCACAGTGATTTATCAGCGTCCAAGGCCAACAACCTTCTATACAGATTCATTACCAACCAGTCAGTAGGCCATACAATCTGTGTCTCAGATGCTTTTGAATCCTACGGTTCTAGCATTTAAAACTTAAACTAGTTTGTAAATCATAAAATGTATAACCAAACACATCCTATGCAATTGCGGAACATACTGTTCAACCACAGAACTGTCTGGTTTGCTGACAAGTATTGGCTCATGATGTGCCTGGCTGGGTAGTCACAACATTGCCTAATCCGACAGTAAACTAATAATGGAATTCGTACAAACAATAGAACGTGATAAAACATTGATTCCAAGCATTGGCTACCAAACACATGCCTTCCTCACACCAATCCACATTTGACACCTGTTCATTCACTGGCTAGATAAACTGACTGGCCAACTAGTTACCTTTCTAGATCGTTTGCAATACTGGCGCAGACGAGATAATTACAACATCATAACTTGCTGACAAGCGAATAAGCAGGTACATTTAGCCATGATTTGAAAGTAAGGGGTTTGAAGACTTCGATAACTCACACATACAATAGTTACATAGCTAGCTGTTTTGTGTTGGCAACTAGCTAGCTAATTTAGCAAACAACGCACCTTGCTCTTCACCTCCACGGCGCCCAGAGTCCGGTTGCTCGGCACTCGGTGGTTCTTGTTCATCTTTCGCTAACAGGAGCGCCACAGCAAACACTTGCCCTCACGGGGCTGCCCTCGTCTGCCCTCTATCCCAAATTATATCAACACAAGTTATTCCAGTTAGCTGTGTGTCCTTATAAAATACTTAAATTTATTGTCCTCCTCCACAACCAACCTGCTCTAAACTTATCTTCTCAAAACTCTCCGTCACATCGCCCGTTTAACCACTTCGACGCTGTCCTGCGTGACGCTTCTAACGCACCCAGGAAGCGGCCCCTGCCTGGAGCCTCGTTCCCAACACGCACCCTCCCGCTACTGTCAGAATCAAGTCAAACTTATCTTGATCACTTTTAATAAGGTCCTGTACAATTCTATGACGCAACCGAAAAGTCAATAAATGTTTTGTCTTTTGTCCACATAAACTTGTCCACGTTTTAAAAAAAAGGTTTATCTGCATGTCATATATTGTGAATACATGTCTAAAATGCCTTGTAAAGTATTTAAAGTACGAAGAAAGTAAAGCATAAGGAAATGCGCTAGGTTTTCTGTCACTGTCGTGTACATCGAAGATAAACCTTTGCAATTCACCTTGGCCAAAGTGAGGTCCTTTCCCGGACTGCTTGATGTTTGTATGTTGTTCAATTGCGCCATCTGTTGTTAGCGCAGACAGTTTCCTTCAAAATATATAATTCAGCAAAATACAATGAAATATCATTTTATTTGTCACGTGCTTCGTAAACAACAAGTGTAGACAAACAGTGAAATGCTTACTTACGAGTCCTTTTCCAACAACTCAAGAGTTAAATATAAAAATATATAAGATAGAAATAGTGACACGAGGAATAAATACACACTGAATAATGATTAACAAGAGTAAAATACAATGGCTATATACAGGCAGAAGAATATAGCACGGCTATATACAGGAAGTACCAGTTTCAATTTGCAAGTTCAATTTGACATACAAAATGTCAACCAGTAGCGTAGCCTGAAATTCGTTGGTCGATGGGCCTGCTGAAATTTGGGTGGGCCCCACAATTTTTATAAAACTATTGTTTTGGGAAAACCGCTAACTTCCTGCAATTATACACATTTTGCTATGGGGCAAAGATAAAAATGAGCAGTTTTATAGCTAATCTTATGTTATTCTACACATTTTGCCATGAATTTTTTAAGCTAATTAAAGCTCAAATATAGGTGTGTTGACACTTGTTTGCTAATTGAACAAATTAAGTAGACAGTGTCAGTGCACATAGCCATTGAAGCCCAGTGACATATGCCTCAATGCAGTCACTCTCGTGGCTTCTTAGAAGTGTCGCTTTCAGTTAGTTATTTTTGGACCACCCATCTCATGAAAGTGAATGTCATTCCAGTTCATCTGAATGTTATTTCAGTGCACTGCTCGCTCGGAATTATATCTGATGGTGTTTGCATGTTTAGATAAAAATACAAAATAATGTCCCGTTTTGTAACACTGACAATTAGAGAGCAATTTAAACATGATTTAGATTTTTTATTTTTTTTTACTCAATCTGATTGGGATGTCCACATCAACTAATATGAATAATCCCGGAATATTTATGTTTTATCTGGTGTCTTTAAATACTGTGACACATTGACGACAGATGGTATTGTTCCCTTTAATACTCTAATTGGTGTATTATTTCCATTGAAGCGCTTCACAGTTTGCCATTTCATAGGTCATTGCGATCTAAAGCTCCTGCAGAAGATGATGTGCTCCAGTCAATGGCTATGTCCCTGGAGTTTTATATTTTCTTAAACAAGACCACAGTTTGGTCAACAAATTGGACAACAGCCATGCCACGATGACACCATTGAACCATCGATATGAAATCACCCTTGCCGAAATAGATGTAACACAGACAGGTAAAAACTCATCCCCAAATACTGTGCTGACTGTTCCTAACCTTTGGTACTCTTGTTGACGCCATACTTACAGTGTGTTGTGTTTAACACGAGAGACAGTACAGAGACACTCTAACTCCAGGGGGCACCAGTAGGAGCTTCAATTCCTCACTGCCTCACTCCATTCCCCTCCCCCTCTTCTCCCTTTCTTACTTCACTCCCTTCCCTCCTCCCCCTAATCTCCCCTCCCTCCCTCTCCTTCTCCTTTTCTCCCCTCCCTCCCTTTTCTCTTTCGTTCTCCATCTCCCTCCCCTTTCTCTCTCGTTCTCCCATCCCCCTCTCGGTCTCTCTTCCCCCGTCTCCCCCACCCTCTCTTTCCGTCTTCCTTTCTCCCATTCCATTCCCTCCTCGCCCGTCTCCCTCGCCTTCTCTGCCCCCCTCCCCCTTTCTCTCCCAGTCTCCCTTCCCCCGTCTCCCCCACCCTCTCTTTCCTCCTCTCCCCGTCATCCTTTCTCCCATTCTATTCCCTCCTCGCCTGCCTGCCTCCCTCCTCTGCCCCCCCTCCCATTCTCTCCCGGTCTCCCTTCCCCCCTCACCCTCATTCTCCCTTTCCTCTCTTGTTCTCCCATCCCCCTCTGTCTGCCTTCCCCCCGTCTCCCCCAACCTCTCTTTCCTCTGCCATGCTTTCTTTCTCCCATTTACATTCCCTTCTCACCTGCCTGCCTCCCCTTCCCTCACCCTTTCTCCCTCCCTCACCTCCCCCCCAGTCTCCCTTCCCCCTCAGTCTGCTTAGCACTCCTGCTGCTCACAACACTGCAGATGAGGCCTTCACATCTCCCAGTCTGCTAGGCCTCTCTTTCAGCCTCCCCCTGCCACTCCCTCCCTCCCCTCATACCAGCATAGCAACACTGAGCAAGCCAGCAAGGGGGAGGATGCGCTCTCGCAGAGGGGCAATTTCCCTCCATCTTATATCATTCTTACCAGGAGGCTAGAGACAACCTATGGTATGAAATATAAGCACAAAACACACATTTGTAGCATAATGAATAACTCGTATATAAAATCATCACTATAAAACAAGCGGAGTCAATATGGAACTGTCATAATTTTTGGGGTTTGGCACCAGACTGATACACACTAGAGCAAATTAGCCTCAACAAAGGGTTAATACAATCCACTAACAAAGAGTTAATGCAATCTACTGTTGATTTCTCATCAACCATCACCATCTCAACCAGTAGTGGGTCCACTAAATCCCAGACGCCTCATGTGCTCCAGTCTCACAGAATAGCATAGCTCACATGGACTAAACTCATGAACCCCTTGTTTTACACACCGAAAACAGTGTTTAACCTTTGTGTAATTTACTGTCAAAATGAACTGTAATAATACCGGAGACAATAGGATTTGTACCACCAGTGACTGTTTACAGCTAGCTCATGGGTTACGTTTGGGAAAACCTAACTTCAAGTGCTACTTCTTAGGACAAACCATATCTCAGTCTCCATTTTTTTTTTTTTAAAAGGGTGTGTCACATCAGAGCATAAGACACAGGACAATAGGTTTGACTAGGAGAAGCACAATGCAACACTTTATTGTTCATAGATGCTCAAGTTAAAAACAAAAACAAATAAAATGGAAGATCACAAATTAAAAACATACACACAGAAACGTCATATTAATAGCGAATGCTCTCTGTTTCAAAGGCGCCAGCAAACTTCTCGGTGGTAAAATAGGGAATAGGTGAGTGAAGAAAGTACAGTCTAGACTACAAAGCACAGGGCTACAGAGATCAGTCGAAATGGCCCTTCCACTAACAGGGGAGAAGGATATGAGGAACTCTTTCAATAGAACCAAAGTTATTACTGCAAATAAAAAAGAATAATCAATCATAGTAAACAAACAGCGAAGAGAAAAAAAAGCAATCAATTATGTTCATTTAAAATTTGCATTTATATATATATAGATATATTATTTAGCAAAAACGCTATGGTTTTGTTAAAAAAATACAAATAACAAAACAGAGAAAATACCAGTCACCAAAGCAACATCTAGCAAACCAATGTAGAACATACACAGATAGCTTGTACACAGAAAGAAAAGAAAATATTTCATGAGTACATCTATAGCAACTTCTCTCCAAACAGATCTAAAAGACTGTACAAATATACACTAGCTATTCCTGCATACCTGCAACGGGAAAAAAAAAATGGGGGATTCTCTAGTTTCTCTTAAAAGCTAGTAAATCGTAATAACTCAAGTTATTTGCCACAGTGAAACTCGGCGCCAAATGGACAAGAATAAGTACTAATCTGAATTTTCTCGTAAAGTAAATAGAAGGCAAATCATTTCAGGGTTCTCTTACCCCCTGGAGGTAAGATATAAACTGTTCACAAATCTTACATCACTCACAGCTACTTTAGGACTGCAGAGCAGCTTTAATTGGCCTTTTGACATGACTTGTTTAAACATCATTGGATGGCTTGTGGAAGTGAAAAGGAAAGAGGCTCTCCTTCTCACCTCGTCTCCTTCATGACACCATTGACCATTTCCAGCTCTAAAGTTCTGGTGAGGCAGAGCTGTTGGATCAAATGTAACGTCTCTGTGCGCGTCGTGTCATTTGTTTGTGTCAATTGGTCAGACCTGATGCTTGCCGAGTTGGGCCCTAGTTTTTCCACTTCCCGATTGACCCAGTTTGGCAACAGCTTCCTTCCCTTTAGCCTGCCTTTCCAGCAGCGTTGAGCCATATCCATTCTCTACATGACCCTCTTCTTCTTCCTCCTCCTCCATGTCCTGTGGGACACAGTGGGCCCCTGTCCCTACCACCTCTCCCTCTCTCCCAGCAGCCAGCCTGTCATCACCCATGGAATTCACTTCTACTGCTCCCGTTTCATCCTCCTCCTTATCATCATCATCATCATCTATTTCATCGCTATCTGAGTCAATAGCTATGGGTTCTGAAAGATACTTAGGCACCCTCTGTTTTAAGGTGCTTCCGATTGTCTTGTTTTGGTTGCTCTTGGCCCCCCGGTGGTGCTGGGTTGTGACCCTGGCCTCACTGCCAGACCCTGTTGAAATACCCAGCTGGAGAGTAGCACCACCGTTAGCCACAGCCCTCTCCTCCATGCGCTGAATGGCCTGCTCAGACCGTCCGATGCACATCCTGGACGTCCGCCTCTCCACTGTCTCGCCACGGTCTCCTTTGCCCTCAAACAAGCACTCAGAGTCCAAGGTCAGTTCGTGGCTGAGCTGGCTGATGTCCTGCATGTTGAAGCCCAGCAACACCTCAGCCTTCTGGGTCTCACAGTCCCGCGTGCATTTCCTCCTGCGGTTGGTGAAGTGGCTGGAGATATCAGACTTCCACAACCACAGACTTGAGGCTAGTTTTTCCACCTCCCTACGCGTTGGGTAGGGCTCGCGGTTGAAGTACTGCGAAAGGAAGGCTTTCCGCGCCTCGTACGACTCATCCTCGTGACCTTTGGGGTCAAGGATCAGGTTGACAGGGTCATCTGGATTCTCTACAAAAGCTGCAGGGCTCTCTGGCTCTCCAGGCGGCAGCTTACGCCGCTTTGGGTCGTTTGGGTCACAGTTTTCGAAGCCGGCCCGTTTGAGGCTAATGCCCTGGGCCTGGGAGACCCTGGGGGAGGGCGCAGGCCTGCTGTCCTGCCCGTTCTGGGTCTTCCCCACACCGCGGCAGTGGACGAGGTGCAGTGTGATGGTGGAGGCTGTCATGTTGCTTGTGTACACACCCAAGCAGTGGATACATTTGTAGGTGAGTTTTTTCTCCACCGGGTGCACGGTTTGGATAACCTGGTGCCTCTCTCTCAGATGGTGTGCCAGTGCATCAGAGATGGGGCCCTTGAGGATGGAGAAGCACAGCGGGCACAGAGTCTTGCCCACGTCTTTCTTGTACGGTACGGCCGCCTGAGGTGCACTGTTGGCAGGCGAGCCATCTTCTGAATCAGAGGGCATCTTTGGGGGTTGGCTGGGCACGGTCCTCTTGCCCGTCTGTGTGGACGACGAGGCACTCTGGGCATGGAGGGCCATGGACTCCTGCGGTGCGTCTCTCATGTTGTAGGTGGTGACAATCAGCTGGACGTTCTTGGGGTTGCCCTGCTGAAGAGTGAGGTCGAAAGTCAGAGGGGAATCGGTGCGCGGCCCCACCGTCTCGTCCGGGTGGGACTGTCGCATGTGCGAAACCATCTTCTCCACGTCGTTGAAGGTGGCGCGGCAGTGTGGGCACGACAGGCCGTGGATCAGCATGTGGTTGAGGAGTGTGTCGCTGGGCAGGTAGCGGTTGCAGTACAGACACTTGCTGGTGAAGTTGTGGATCTTCATGATGTAGTTGGCTACTGCAGGGACCTTCTCCGCCTTGTGCTCCTTCTCAAAGTGAGAGCTGTACACATTCTCAGGGAAGAGCTCGTTGCAGATGGTGCAGATTTTCCACTTCTGTGTGTACGACGTGCCCAGGACAGAGCTACCCCCCTTCCCCTTGGCCGTGACGGAGGCCACCGTGGCGGCAGCCGCCTGGACCCGGGAGTTGAGCGTAGACGAGGAGGAACTCACCACTATGGGGCTCCGCAAACCACCAGTGAGGTTCTGTTTGGCTGCTTGAGAATGCTGGGGCACAGACACTTTTGCGTTGCCAGGCAAAGTGATTCTCACCTGCTGCCCGCCTATAGAGAAGGATTGGGTAGTCCCACTCTTTAACCCAAACGCCCCTTGCTTCAGGTGAACCCCAGACAGGAGTCCCGTTGAGCTCAGGCCTGACTTTGGGATGACGATCCTGCTGAGGTTCTGGGTAGAAACGGAGCGGACCCCCCCCACTGTGGTGGTCACTAGCTGACCTTTAGGTCCTACCCCGATGACAGTCTTCTCCCCCGTCTTCGGGGATACCACGATGACAGGTTTGGCGCGAGGTACCACCACGTTTGTGTGACCAATCATGGCGGTCACCTGGTAACCGATTCGCTCGTGGTCCTCAATAACATGCTGCACCAGTGCCTCATAGGTGCGTGGCAAAAAGAGGCAGCGCTTGCAGTGGATGGTGTTGCTGTTGGCGTTAGCATTACTGCTGCGGTCTGTGTTCCCTGTGCCCGTGGTGTTACCTGCTGCGGCACCATTGGGCGTGGCCTTTTCCTCAAGCTTAACCAGGTAGGGCTTGGCCACATGCTGAAAGTGTTCTCTGTAGATGTGTTTGCGCACCACGTTGTAAAGCGGGTCCCTGTAGGTGCACTTCTTGCAGTAGTACACCGCCTGCTCGATACTCTCTCCAGGCCTCTTGCCCAGCTGCATGCCGTCCTTCAGCCCACCCACTGCCCCCTGCATGCCCCCGGGGCCCTGGCGAACCACGTTGTTGGGCATGTGGAACAGCTTGATGTGCGTCTCCAGAGTCTTCTTGTTCCCATTGTAGGTGCAGTAGGGGCAGTTAAGCAGGATGCGGCTCTCGAAGTCCTCACTGTGGACATTGCGGAAGTGACTCTTGTACGCTGAGAAAAATTTGGAGGAAAAAGGGCAGCCGGAACAGCAGAAAGTTTTTGATCTGTAGTCCTGGGAGACGGGGGAGATAGAGACAGTGGTCAGTCGTGTGATGACATTTACTCTATGTAAATAAAACATTATTTATTGAAAATACAGACAATAACCCAGTTAAAAGCTTTTAAGAGACAAAAGAGCAACAACGCTAAAATACAAGGTGTTCCAGTGTGCCCCTCCAGGCAGGCAGTGAGCCACTCACCTGGGATTTGGTCAGTGAAGGATCCCACACACATACATCATCCCAGGTGGTGTGCTTGATGTAGAACTCGTTATTATCAGGGACATAGTCTTTGTAGTCCTAAAGGGGAGAGAAATACACGATTAATCACAATTCATATAGAGTCAATACAAAACGTCGAGTCTGATAGGTCGTCGACTCCTAGCAAATCTCTATCATAGTTGCGGACTGGGCTCATTTATTATAACGTCAAACAGACGGGAGAAATTTGAGGCTTCCTAAGTTGATGGCTAAAATGTTTCTAGACTGATTAATTAAATTTGCTATTAATGAATGAGCTATTATCTCTTCGGTGTGATAATGTGTATCAAGGGGCATGCTCACACATGGATGGCGGAACAGATCAAACGATGTGCTGCTCACCTCAATGTGGTCTTTACAAAACTCCAGGCCAATGTCTCCCAGAACCCGCTTGACATTTCTCCTGGCTTTCCGTAAGCTGCCCAGGTTGTTGACCGGGAGCTGGAACATTCTGCCCACCTGGAAAAGGGAGGGACACAGGTAGGTGGACAGGGGAGAGCAACAGGTGAGCTCAGGGGTGTATTCATTAGACGAAGACCGTAGTAAACAGTTGCTAAACGTTTTGCAACGGAAAACATTTACTCCAAATGGAAAACGTTTCGCAATGAAAACAAATTCAGGTAGGTCCCGCCCCCGTTTCATTCTGTTTGCTTCCATTTGGTTCCTAGTGAATAAACCCCAGGTCAACATATGAACTGATCATTGTTGTAGAGAGCAGCCTTCAGTAGACCCAAAACAAAAACCCTGGGGGATGGAAACACACTTCCCAAATAACACTAGAGCTAATATCCACTTCAGTGATTGTTACTCTACTGCCCCTGTGAAACAATGCCACAATAATACCTGCTGTCTGCCAGTCACCTTTTCATCATAAATCCATCAGTGGTTTACCTCAGCAGCATCACTCAAGTCTATCCTTTATGACCTTACCACTACCACCTTCATACGTCTGTCTGTCTGGGCTGTTTGGTTTGTTATATTCCAGCCAACGCTGCACAATGGGAACACTATAGAATTGATTCTCTATTCAGGTCAAAGGTCAGGACAAGATGCTTTAGCAACAAGCAGTACAAGGCCAAACACTCTTCATCCATCCACCCACCGATGCCATAGCTTTTGTTGAATGTTCCAGAAGATGGAACATTGCTGCTGAGCTGAATGTTGTCTGGCTGCCTGACTACCATGCTGAGCTGAATGTTGTCTGGCTGCCTGACTACCTTGCTGAGCTGAACGTTGTCTGGCTGCCTGACTACCTTGCTGAGCTGAATGTTGTCTGGCTGCCTGACTACCTTGCTGAACTGAATGTTGTCTGGCTGCCTGACTACCATGCTGAGCTGAATGTTGTCTGGCTGCCTGACTACCATGCTGAGCTGAATGTTGTCTGGCTGCCTGACTACCTTGCCGAGCTGAACGTTGTCTGGCTGCCTGACTACCTTGCCGAGCTGAATGTTGTCTGGCTGCCTGACTACCTTGCCGAGCTGAATGTTGTCTGGCTGCCTGACTACCTTGCCGAGCTGAATGTTGTCTGGCTACCTGACTACCTTGCCGAGCTGAATGTTGTCTGGCTGCCTGACTACCTTGCCGAGCTGAATGTTGTCTGGCTACCTGACTACCTTGCTGAGCTGAATATTGTCTGGCTGCCTGACTACCTTGCCGAGCTGAACGTTGTCTGGCTGCCTGACTACCTTGCTGAGCTGAACGTTGTCTGGCTGCCTGACTACCTTGCTGAGCTGAATGTTGTCTGGCTGCCTGACTACCTTGCTGAGCTGAATGTTGTCTGGCTGCCTGACTACCTTGCTGAGTTGAATGTTGTCCGGCTGCCTGACTACCATGCTGAGCTGAACGTTGTCTGGCTGCAAGACTACCTTGCTGAGCTGAATGTTGTCTGGCTGCCTGACTACCATGCTGAGCTGAATGTTGTCTGGCTGCCTGACTACCTTGCTGAGCTGAATGTTGTCTGGCTGCCTGACTACCATGCTGAGCTGAATGTTGTCTGGCTGCCTGACTACCTTGCTGAGCTGAATGTTGTCTGGCTGCCTGACTACCTTGCTGAGCTGAATGTTGTCTGGCTGCCTGACTACCATGCTGAGCTGAATGTTGTCTGGCTGCCTGACTACCTTGCTGAGCTGAATGTTGTCTGGCTGCCTGACTACCTTGCTGAGCTGAATGTTGTCTGGCTGCCTGACTACCTTGCTGAGCTGAATGTTGTCTGGCTGCCTGAATACCTTGCTGAGCTGAATGACTACCTTGCTGAGCTGAATGTTGTCTGGCTGCCTGACTACCATGCTGAGCTGAATATTGTCTGGCTGCCTGACTACCTTGCTGAGCTGAATGTTGTCTGGCTGCCTGACTACCTTGCTGAGCTGAATGTTGTCTGGCTGCCTGACTACATTGCTGAGCTGAATGTTGTCTGGCTGCCCAACTACCTTGCTGAGCTGAATGTTGCCTGGCTGCCCAACTACCTTGCTGGCTGAATGTTGTCTGGCTGCCTGACTACATTGCTGACTGGGCTTACTCCTGCCGATGCTTTCTCCCATGGCTTGTAGATGGCGCTAGAGGACAGCTCTGCCTCCATTATGTAAGGCCTCCATTGCTCTGCCTGCCCCCTTTTCTGCGATCACGGAATGGCGCCTCCTATTGAGTCAGCAGCAGAACCCAACATCTACAATGTGTCTACAGGGGAGTGGGGGCTGGGTGGGTAGCCGGCAGAGAATAGCCACTCAACAGCTGACGAGAGGAAGACAGTAGTAGTCTATATTTTACCCATAAACCTTATGTCCTATCTCATATATACAACAGAGCTCTGTCTGTCCTAAGAATCAATAATGCCATTTGCTCTGGTCACCTCTGATCCTCCAAACTCACATTGCTTACCAAAAAATAAAAACAAAGTTGATTGTATCAGTCATATCCTGTCAGCAAAGGGTCATCTATGACCATAAACACCACATAAAGGGAGTTGGCATTTAAGTAGAACACCTAGCATAAATGACCAAAAGGTTCAATCGAGTTCACCACCAGTCTTCATCCGGATTGCCCTCACACCAGGGACCATGTGAACGGAGGGTTGAATCAATAGAGTATGCAACTAACCTCCAAGACAATGTTGACACCGTACATTAAAAAAAAAAAGCTGGATCATTAAATCACATAGCAATTGTGATAGTTGCGTGACGTGAATAAAGGAGGCGGGACACTACTTTCTCATACGACATCACGACAGTCAAAATCAAACCTGCGATGTGCGGATAATAACCCCGTGTCACCTAGTGTCTCTCTCTCAAGTTGCTGAATGAATCTGGTAACGTTACCAGACTTGATTATAAATCCCGGTTCACTTTAAAAAAAAAAAAAATAATGTTAGAAAAATACGGTTACATTTGATAAGAGAAGCGACCTAATATAGGTCAAATGTGACTAGTAATAACTAAGCGAGTAGAGGAGGTTATTCACGAGCTATCTCTATCTCCCCTCTTATTGATGTGGTCATGGCTTTGATTGAAGTCAATGATGTATAATTGTTTAATGTCTACATCTGGTTGACCAACGAAAGAGGATACGCATAGATCTAACACGATTACTACATGCATCTTTGCATCGTGGTTTTACGCCAAAATAACATCTGATCTGGTATTATTCTCCACTCACGTTAGATTCGATAGGTGATAGTAGCTTGCTAGCAGTAGCTAGTGTAGTAGTGAGCCACCACAAAGGGAAGCGCACGTAGAAACACCGCGAACTAGCAGCTGCTAACCGAGTATAAGAAAAAGCTCGTCGGTCGGTGCTGATTCTGAGCGCCACTCAGTGCCCAAGTTCAGCGAGCCAAAAGCGGTGTCATGTTCACCGACAACTTATCATATACGCTATCATAATTGTATTTTTTTATTTATTATTTATGGATTGTCGCTTTCATTTAACTATATCATAATACTCCACGTTGTTTCATTTGTTACCCTCAAGTATCAACCCATGTCATGTTAAGATTATATATATATATATAATTTCTCTTCTTCTTCTTCCCCGACCGTAACTATGAACGAACAACGCATCATCATAACGTTACCGTGGCTAAACCCAGTTAGCTGTGTGTCCTAACTAGCTTGGTTATCTGAAAAGCGGAGTATGATGTGTTTACCTGGTCTCAAATCCGGTGCCCTCTTGTTGTAGTGAATTATATCACTTCAAGAGAAACAGGGAGACAATGCGTTAGGCACGTTCACTCCTATTGCTCCAAATACGCAGCCGGGGTTAACCGCCTTGCCGTCTTCTCTCCAAGCGGTCACACCACACCGAGAGAGGGAGCTCGACTCCTGTCCGACACAACACTATCCTTCCCGGCTACCGGGTATGGAGTGCCATTGAAACTAATTTAGTTAGCTAGATAAAACACATATAACGCCCATTGTAGGGACATATCGTGTGGCTGGCGTTGTAGTAAATATTACGAGGAACCCCTCGTCCAAGAATGTGTTAACTCTGTGACTGTTCACTGACAACGCACCTCCCGTATCTTCCTATAGAGACAATACACCCCGAGCAGCCTGGAAACTGCCCTATCCAAAATGGCGCAATTGAAAGGGCGGAAGTGACATAGGTGTTTGATTAGCATTTTTTTTTTTTTAACTCATTGTGATATCCATATGAGTCGAGCCTTATTAAACAACTCAATTAGTGTGTTAAATCAATTAGCTTTATATGCTCTTACCTTTCAAGACAGGCCTCAGATGCTGTCCTCGGTCGTTATTCAACGTCTGTCAGGGGTCGGTAGTTTCTATGCCTGAGGGACTGGGGTAAACAAGCTCGAGCTGCATTTGCTAGATTTAACCAACAGCTGGCGCACTCTAGTTTAGCATGGCATGAACGCATGCGTTATAGGACTACATCTGGCTTCCTACATTGCAGAGGGTCGGATGTATACAGTGCCTCAGTACTCAGTGCCTTTGCACTTGCCCAACGTCAGAGTGCAATGAGAACAGTAGGTGGCGCTGTTCTATGATACGTTCCCATTACACTAAACTCACCGGGACTACTTTCCTGAGTCTGGGGTATTTCCCAAGCCTGGGTGCAAATTGTTCTCTGCTCATCTTACCATGGGCCTCTGGGAGATTGGGGTGGTGGAGGGATGGAGGGACCATATCATGTGAATACTGGATTTAAATTAATGGGTGGTTAGTTATTGTCTCCTTCAAGGTCTCATCTATTTAATGTTTAAGGATTATTTCAGCAAAGGCCAGGCCCATTGAAGGCCACTTCTCCCCATTGCACCATGTTCTGGGCATTACATTCCAAACTAATATCATCCTTTCAATGTTGAAACATGCAGGAGCCTAAGCATCCTGCTATATTGTGTTTGATTTGCAATTTTACATATTTTGTGAGAACTTCAGATCACTGGGTAAAGAAAGAAAATACTGTCACACTCACTGTTGTTAGTGTAGGAAACCAGATGAACACAATGCGGCCAATTAGCACACTAACAATGTGTATTGTGTTTGTTTCTGCACATGACAGTTTACATAGATTATACAGCAACCAATTCAAAATAATAGGAAATAAGGTCAACTATTTATTACCATTGATTTTTTAATTTTTTTTTACAACAATCCCAGCTCTCTCAGTTTAGGATGAATACAAATCTTTGAAAAATGTGAAAATAAGTTCATCGATAAGTATACATAAGGATCTTGTGACTGTATTCATCTGGAATTATGCTTCAAAATCTGTCTGTTTAGAGCACAGGAGGTCGGTGGCACCTTAACTAGGGAGGATGGGCTCGTGGTCATCTCTGGAGCGTAATAGGAGGAATGGTATTAAATACATCAAAACACATTCCATTTGCTCCGTTCCAGCCATTATTGTACGCCGTCCTCCCCTCAACAGCCTCCACTGGTTTGGAGATACATCTAGACTCTATGGAGGGGATATTAATTATTCTAATTCATTTCCATCTGTGCTTTTCTTGTCAATAATCAACGATTTATAAAAAAGGGCATAGTCTTGTCATTTTCCATTTTGATGTTGGCTAATTACTGCACTGAACGCCCTGACTTAATGACAACAACAAAAAACATAATATAAGCAGTGTTGCTGAGTCCAAACCTAGAGCATCATAAATCATGTTGTCGCAAAGAGAGTAAGCAGTCCTTTCAGGAACGATACGATTTCATTTCCTCCCAGTTTTGACTCCCCATAAACACGATCCACAAACGAAATCGGAACCTGTTTGGAAGACGGGGAAAAAAAATCTAGTTTAACTTACATACAACCCATTGACATGACAAGCGTTCAAAATGGCGCAACGACACAAAACACACAAAGGGTTGAAAGGCCTCACCTCTCCAACAGTGTAGTTCCCCTGTCTAGCACGGACAATCATCTCCATCTGAAAGACGTAGCCTTTGGACACACACCGTTCCACCAGACTCTCCAGTACTTCCTTCCTGTAGAGCCTGATGTCATCATGCATTAGAACAAACACCCACGTGAGATAACACCCACTACGTTGCTGACGAATGAAAACCGCTCATCTCCAAAACATTCACTTTTCAGGAAATAGAAGAGAAAAAAAAACTGCCATATTTTCCCGTTAATAAACATATAATTACGAAACTTCAGAAGTTATTTTGAATTAATTGTATTGGTCCTGTTTAGAGAACTGCTTTCAATACATGTTCAATATTTGTATTTGTTTTATTGACATAAATGGAGTTACAAGGTTTTCATCCGACAATAGTTCACAGATAGAGGCTGATATGCAGGTGTGATAACTGTACCTGCTGTTCTTCAAACTTATTTACATTTTGCCACTTACCTGAAGCTGCCAGTCAAGTCTGATGCCCCAGGTCTCAGCAGCACCTGTGTGACATAGTTAGCTCCCCGACTATAAGAGAGATAGGAAGGGAAGGACAGAAAGATATGAGGAAAATTGAATATTTAATTAAACTCTCATGAGAGTTAGATGCTTGCTTTGTGTGCTAGCACAAGCAGGAGAAATGGGGCAGCAGGTGGTTAGAGCGTTGGACTAGTAACCGGAAGATTGCAAGTTCAAATCCCCGAGCTGACAAGGTACAAATCTGTCGTTTTGCCCCTAAACAGGCAGTTAACCCACTGTTCCTAGGCCGTCATTGAAAATAAGAATTTGTTCTTAACTGACTTGCCTAGTTAAATAAATAAAATAAAATGCCAGCCAAAAGGTCTTAATGTAACAGAAGTGAGCTGGGGCCACTGCAGTTACCTGATGAGCTTCCTGCGCAGGTCCCAACCGTATACACCACCGTCTCCTCTGTACCTGGTGCCTGACACCAGGTCATACCCGCCTTCTCTCTGTTTCCTTGGAGACAAACACATTCATATCCGCTATTTGGCAACTGACGATCATGTGGTAGAGATGCAGCGTATTAGTGAATGTGTGCATTTATGAAAAATACACACATTTTGGGATAAATTCAAATAGATTACTTACTCTATGAATTCTGGAATAAATTTAGGCTGCAAACAAAAGATATAACGGATGTATTTTAGCATGGATGAATTCAAAGGATTTCAAAGACCTTCTGTCTATGAAGCATTCGTATACAAATAGGCCTATTCAACCAAGCAAGTTTTATAACACCACAAGTTACCTCCTGAATAGTAAAATGAACTAAATATAGTATTGGACTAAAACGTATTGAATGTACAGGGTCCATAGCCACTATCCCACCCTGTTCGTCTGCTATTGTATTGTCTCCGCCAGGTATACAGGAGATCCACTCACATGATGGGAGAGGTCTGCGTCCATTATGAAAACATAGTTCCCAGTAGCATGTTTAATGCCATGGATGTAGGCAGTACCTGAATGAAGAATCAAATGACATTATCAGACGTGTGTGTGTAGTGTGTCTGAGATATTGTGCTAAAATACAGATGCAACACTGTGTTCACTTTGATGAATGAGTATGTGACACTTGCCTAACCCTAGTTTCTTTGCTCTAGGTCGAAGGAGCTGAGGGAGAAAAAAACCCCAGAACAAATGTGTATTGTCAGCAGGTATGTGAATGTCAAATTACAACTACTAATATATATTCCAATCACGTACTATCTTGTCCTCTCCGTATATCCTCTGTAGTTGTTCTGCCACTTCAAGTGTCCCATCCGGACTTCCATCATCAATTACAATAATCTCGTAGTTGTATCCACTGTAAATAACAAGCAAACAGATGTTTCAACTCAGCACACAAATAAAATGCTAGTCTGACAACTGATTAAAACAGGGACTTTACAAAGGGACTTTACATTGTTCCAGTTATTTCTTCAGTCAAAATGTCTTACAAACGTGCAAGTTCTGTTCAAATTGAGTTAGTTAATTAACTTACAAGAATTAACGTTACTCTTTTAAAAAGGCACAACATGTCAAATGTGATTACAGTCTTTTTTGTCTATGGCGTACAATGTTTAAATAATTGACTGGCCCACCCACAACTTCTTTTTGTTGTTATGAAGAGGTAAGGCATTTGTAATAAGCTCATTAATTAAGGTATTTTTTGTCATATTGTACAGGAAAATAAAGAAGAAAAAACAGGGGGTATTTCATAAAATTATATTACAAATGACCGGCTGAAAATCTCAGCAGCAGATTGTTAAAGTAAGCCATTGGCTGTCACCTAGCAAGTCTGATTTTTAGTGACAGCTCATCTCCGATTCTGGGCTACAGATCTTGTCATTGACTCTGGGCTACAGCTAGTGTAGCTAATGACTTGAAACGACTACTAACCTTTCACCGAAGTATTTCACCAGTAGCCACACAATAAGAGGTAGATTCTCACGTTCATTGTAAGTTGGCAACAACACCGAATATTTATCACCATTTCCCCGGCTCTGATGTGAACCTTTTCGGCTTGCCATGTTGGAATGTTGATCCGGATGCGGGTGCTCTCAGAAATATCCACCCCTGCAACAAATTCTTAAAATAATTTGTTCCTAGCAATATAGCTACCACTAGGTGGCGATCTTGCAACAAAGAATACGTCTCTTGATTTTAGATATTGGATAATACTGATCATACATACACAACTGCCAATGTTATTCCCCAGTAACAGTAGCCTATTTAATAGTACTGTCTTGCAATAACTACACAATATAATCATTATCTCATTGAAGTAAAAACGTGCCCACTGTTTGGGGATTAGGAAAGTTAGAACCAGTGCACTTTTATAGACATGGTTGTGTTATTCTTCATTGTCATCCTACTGTAGAAACTTGAAGACTATTTCTGTAAAAGCCAGTCTCATGGTCAAATGCGGCGCATGCATACACAAAGAGTGCATGAAAACACAAAACATGGATCATAATTAATAGACATACAAACATTTTCAGGGTGAAGTTGGGAACATCAGTTAACTACTACAAATACTTTCTAACAAAATATCCACTAGCTTCCATTAAAATGTTGTCTTATACAATATGTTAGAAATTTTGTTGACACACTTGGTTGACTTATTCAAATACGTACAAATGTACTTTTTTATGTAAGAGAAAACACCTGAAACGTTTGTGTTACATGAGAAGAGGAAGAGGTGAAGAGCAGGCACCAGGTCAACTTCCTTTTCCCCTTTATAGTGGAGCATGTGTCTCTGAGTCACCGACTAGCTCCAACGCACCAAATACGCTCTATTGTGGTGCTTCGTCAGCCCCAGTCTTCCCATCAGGTTCACTGGCATAAGTGCCTTAAATTGGAGATGATAGGAGATGGACCCCAATGTCACAAGAAAATCCATCTTTCAAGTGTGCTCAAGGCTGATATATAAAACATATGGGTCCTCTGTACAATTAGATGCAGATGAAAGTATGAACAGATAAGAGACCATAGCACCAGGTATCCTAGTGGTTAGAGCGTTGGGCCAGTAACTGAAAGTTTGCTGGATCAAATCCCTGAGCTGACAAGGTAAAAATCTGTCTTCCTGCCCCTGAGCAAGGCAGTTAACCCACTGTTCCCCAGGTGCTGAAGATGTGGATGTTAATAATTAAGGAATTAGAGTTGAAGGCATTCAGTTGTACAGGTATCTAGGTTTCCCCCCTTTCACCAAACACAACTTTTAAATAGTAAAATCAATTGGATGTGGAAATGTTATGATCATAGCTTGTCACATGGTACTGAATATGGCTGTTGTACCTGCTTGTGGTTGAGCACCTCTATGACAGCCGGTGCTGGGGACCGATCTCTCCTGTCTGTCCGACAGCTCCTGCGATGCCTGGAGGTCCCGTCTGGTCATCCTCTCGACCTAGGAGACCTTCACAAACACAATCATAAATGGTCAGTAAGCAGCAATGAACCTTTTTGAATATTTTTATTTAAATGTTTTCCTCTAGGCTGCGATTACACAGGCAAACCAATTCTGATATTTTGCGATTCATTTGTCTATTGACCTATCAGATTAGATATTTTGCGATTCATTTGTCTATTGACCAATCAGATTAGATATTTTGCGAATAACTACATAAAAGATCAGAATTGGCTTCCTGTGTAAACGCAGCCATAGAAAGACAGGTGCTGAAGGTACCTGCAAATCCTTTGATCCCCTGGTGTCCCTGGACGTTGGTCCCTAAGCGTTTTTTCCCCCCGGGGGCACCTCTTCACCTTGAGGAAAGAAGAACCCACTGATGAAAGACACTCTGATCGCCTAGAAGTGGTCTGACCAGGACTGACAATGTATCACCACCACTGCTAATTAGTGCTGAGCAATTAGTGCTTTTTGAGGTCAGTTCAGCATTGCTTCGATTATTAAAAAAGAATATGTTTTCGATTTTAAAAAATTGACATTAAGTGCACTATGCTTTATGTTGGTTGAATGTTGTAACAACACAGAATAAAACAATTCATAAAAATGTATTCACATTACTTTACTTTAATAAAATATTTGTTTTATTCAATGACTTTCATTCCAAGTCATCATCTCATCTCTATAGAGCTGCTGCCTATGCTGTCTGACAAAATCACTATTTTAGTAGTTCTTCAAAGTAAATAAGGCATACTTTTATGACTGCTGAATACAAACTATCAAAGATAGATCCTATATTTTCAGGTAGAGATACGCCCAACAGTAACTGCTTTCAATCCATTTTGCACGTTCTCTCTTCTCTCTGTCAACGAGGTCTCCGTGTCTGCTCCACACAGACTGAACAAGCTGGCGCCAATCATGGTCATTGTACACTGAACAAAAATATAAACGCAACATGTAAAGTAAAGTTGGTCCTATGTTTTATGACCTGAAATAAAAAATCCCAGAAATTGTCCATATGCACAAAAAGCTTGTTTCTTTCAAATTTTGTGCACAAATCTGTTTACTTCCCTGTTGAGCATTTCTCCTTTGCCAAGAGAATCCATCCACCTGACTGGTGTGGCATATCAAGAAGCTGATTAGACAGCATGATCATTACACAGGTGCACCTTGTGCTGGGGACAATAAAAGGCCACTCTAAAATGTGCAGTTTTGTCACACAGCACAATGACACAGTTGTCTAAGGTTTTGAGGGAGCATGCAATTGGCATGCTGACTGCAGGAATGTCCACCAGAGCTGTTGCCAGAGCTGTTGTCTGCCTCCAACGTTATTTTAAAGAATTTGCCAGTACGTCCAACCGGCCTCACAACAGCAGACCACGTGTAACCACGCCAGACCAGAGCCTCCACATCTGGCTTCTTCACTTGCGGGATCATCTGAGACCAGCTACTCGGACAGCTGATGAAACTGAGGAATATTTACTGCCTGTAATAAAGCTCTTTTGTACGGAAAGACCAATTCTGATTGGCTGTGCCTGGCTCCCCAGTGGGTGGGCCTGTTTCCCTATACATCCCAGGCCCACACATGGCTGTTCCCTGCCCATTCAAGTCAAATCCATAAAATAGGACCCTAATGAATGTATTTAAATTGAATGATTTTCTTTATGAACTGTAACACAGTAAAATCGTAGAAATTGTTGCATGTCGCGTTTCTACTTCTGTTCAGTGTACATAACCATGGGAATGCTTGTGCTGTGAATGTATAATGATATGCACTGTGCACCAGTTGCTCACAGCCCTGTGTGACTAGCTGGAAGATCATTGCCACGGACTGAGGCTCTCCCTAAAACACAGAGCATGTCTGTCAATCAATGGGTCAACAAGAGAGCACTGGCCATCTGAAAGTCGGACGCTACATGAACGTGTAAGGTAAAACTTCCCTTCTCTCCTCCCCCCTCACCCACAGCTCCTGGGTGTCCTGGCATACCCTGAAACAAATGGATGTACGGTATGGATGGATGGAGGGGAGGAGGAATAGAGAGAGGGATCACTAGAGATCATGTGGTGATATATAGGACATGGTCTGCTGAACACTGGTCACGTGATATATGTGGTGATATATAGGGCATGGTCTGCTGAACACTGGTCACTGTGGTGATATATAGGGCATGGTCTGCTGAACACTGGTCACTGTGGTGATATATAGGGCATGGTCTGCTGAACACTGGTCACTGTGGTGATATAGGGCATGGTCTGCTGAACACTGGTCACTGGGGTGATATATAGGGCATGGTCTGCTGAACACTGGTCACTGTGGTGATGTATAGGGCATGGCCTGCTGAACACTGGTCACTGTGGTGATATATAGGGCATGGTCTGCTGAACACTGGTCACTGTGGTGATATATAGGGCATGGTCTGCTGAACACTGGTCACTGTGGTGATATATAGGGCATGGTCTGCTGAACACTGGTCACTGTGGTGATATATAGGGCATGGTCTGCTGAACACTGGTCACTGGGGTGATATATAGGGCATGGTCTGCTGAACACTGGTCACTGTGGTGATGTATAGGGCATGGCCTGCTGAACACTGGTCACTGTGGTGATATATAGGGCATGGGCTGCTGAACACTGGTCACTGTGGTGATATATAGGGCATGGTCTGCTGAACACTGGTCACTGTGGTGATATATAGGGCATGGGCTGCTGAACACTGGTCACTGTGGTGATATATAGGGCATGGTCTGCTGAACACTGGTCACTGTGGTGATATATAGGGCATGGTCTGCTGAACACTGGTCACTGTGGTGATATATAGGGCATGGTCTGCTGAACACTAGCCACTGTGGTGATGAAGAACAATGAACTATAATTACAAATCACAGCATAGTTAATAAAATCATTATAAATAAGAATTAGTTGTTAACTGACTTGTCTTGTTAAATAAAGGTAAAATAAAAATGAAATACAATTCTCTCCCCTGGAGGTCCCCTGTGTTTAGACACAGAACAGACAGAGAGGTCATACGTGATCTACAATGTTGTAATTGCATAATTATACAGCAGAGATCTGCAATATGCTGACATGTTAGATACGTTCATTTCAATTGATCACAATAAAAATTTAAAACATGATAAATTAATTCAAAATAAATGTAGAACTTTTTAAACACAGTGGAACAATAAGGAAGATCTAAATAAAGAAGAATTTCAGTTCAACCCACTGCTTTTCTCTGAACTGTATATATCCCAGAGGGCCACCATTTCCCAGGGGCCCAAATACGCTTTCTGATGCCATCTTTCCTGAAGGGCCCATCACAACCTGAGAAAAACAGTAGTGGTAAACAGAGGTTAAAATATAGGAAGACCTGTCACAATCACATTCTGACAAGCTTGAACTGTACTGGATGTAAAATACAGCTGAACTATGTAGCAACTGTTGACTATGTATCTACTGTCGACTATGTAGCTACTGTCGACTATGTAGCTACTGTTGACTATGTAGCTACTGTCAACTATGTAGCAACTGTTGACTATGTAGCTACTGTTGACTATGTAGCAACTGTTGACTATGTATCTACTGTTGACTATGTATCTACTGTTGACTATGTATCTACTGTCAACTATGTATCTACTGTCGACTATGTGTCTACTGTCAACTATGTAGCAACTGTTGACTATGTATCTACTGTCGACTATGTAGCTACTGTTGACTATGTAGCTACTGTTGACTATGTAGCAACTGTCAACTATGTAGCTACTGTTGACTATGTAGCAACTGTTGACTATGTAGCAACTGTTGACTATGTATCTACTGTTGACTATGTATCTACTGTCTATGTATCTATGTATGTGTCTACTGTCAACTATGTAGCAACTGTTGACTATGTATCTACTCGACTATGTAGCTACTGTTGACTATGTAGCTACTGTTGACTATGTAGCAACTGTCAACTATGTAGCTACTGTTGACTATGTAGCAACTGTTGACTATGTAGCAACTGTTGACTATGTATCTACTGTTGACTATGTATCTACTGTCAACTATGTATCTACTGTCGACTATGTGTCTACTGTCAACTATGTATCTACTGTCAACTATGTAGCTACTGTCAACTATGTATCTACTGTTGACTATGTATCTACTGTCATCTATGTAGCTACTGTCATCTATGTATCTACTGACAGCAGACAAATAGTGAGCAATATGTTTGGAACATCAAATCACAATACAATCGCAGTACATATAGAATCGTGAGAATCGCAATACACATATTGGCACCTAAGTATGGTGATAATTTTGTATCATGAGGCCTGGCAATTCCCAGCCCTAATAGTCTTGCTTCCTTTTTTAAATATGCATTATGCCTATGCATTATCGACCCCACCATACCAAATACCCTCCACCATTCCATTCTAAGTCCAATGCAATTCACTCAGTCTAACCCTCCTCTCCTCTCCTCTCCTCTCCTCTCCTCTCCTCTCCTCTCCTCTCCTCTCCTCTTCTCTTCTCTTCTCTTCTCCTCTCCTCTCCTCTCTTCTCTTCTCCTCTCCTCTTCCTCTTCCTCTTCCTCTCCTCTCCTCTCCTCCTCTCTCCTCTCCTCTCTTCTCTTCTCTTCTCTTCTCTTCTCTCCTCTCCTCTCCTCTTCCTCTCCTCTCCTCTCCCATCGCTTACTGGTGAAAAGTCTCTTTGTTGATGACTTTCACCAGGGTGTCATTAAGTACTAGGACCTGGAAGGCGTACTCCTGGCTGGAGTCCAGACCCGCCACTGTGGCCCAGCCGCGTGTGGTCGTCAGCATCAGCTCTGGTTGGGGCACCTCTGGAGGACAGAGATACACTACATCAACAAAAGTATGTGGACACCCCTTCAAATGAGTGGATTTGGCTATTTCAGCCAAACCCGTTGCTGACAGGTGTATAAAATCGAGCACACAGCTACGCAATCTCCATAGACAAACATTGGCAGTAGAATGGCCCGTACCAAAGAGCTCAGCGACTTTCAACGTGGCACCGTCATAGGATGTCACCTTCCAACAAGTCAGTTTGTCAAATTTCTGCCGTGCTAGAGCTGCCCCGGTCAACTGTAATTGCTGTTATTGTGAAGTGGAAACATCTAGGAGCAACAACGGCTCAGCCACGAAGTGGTAGACCACACAAGCTCACAGAACTTCTGTAGCTCAGTTGGTAGAGCATGGCGCTTGTAACGCCAGGGTAGTGGGTTCGATTCCCGGGACCACCCATACGTAGAATGTATGCACACATGACTGTAAGTCGCTTTGGATAAAAGCGTCTGCTAAATGGCATATATTATTATTATTATTATTAGAACAGGACCACTGAATACTGAAGTGCGTAGTGTCTGTTCTTGGTTGCAACACTCACTACCGAGTTCCAAACTGCCTCTGGAAGTAACATCAGCACAGAAACTGTTCGTCTGGAGCTTCATGAAATGGGTTTCCGTGGCTGAGCAGCCGCACACAAGCTTAAGATCACCATTCGCAATGTCAAGTGTTAGCTGGAGTGGAGTAAAGTTTGCCAATATTGGACTCCGGAGCAGTGGAAACTGGTTCTCTGGAGTGATTAATCATGTTTCACCATCTGGCAGTCCGACGCACGAATCTGGGTTTGGCGGATGCCAGGAGATCTCTACCTGCCCGAATGCATAGTGCCAACTGTAAAGTTTGGTTGAAGAGGAATAATGGTCTGGGGCTGTTTTTCATGATTCGGGCTAGGCCCCTTAATCCCAGTGAATGGAAATCTTAACGCACCAGCAAACAATGACATTCTGCTTCCAACTTTGTGGCAACAGCTTGGCGAATCCCCTTTCCTGTTCCAGTATGACAATGCCCCCATGCACAAAGCGAGGTCCATACCAAAATGGTTTGTCAAGATAAGTGTGGAAAAACAGAGCTCTGATCTCAACCCCATTGAACACCTTTGGGATGAATTGGAACGCCTAACATCAGTGCCCAACTTCACTAATACTCGTGGCTGAATGGAAGCAATATTCCAACATCTAGTGGAAAGCCTTCCCAGACGAGTGGAGGCTGTTATTGCAGCAGTTTAGCTGGCGTGCTTCATTCAATAATCCACCGGCTTCTCTCCGTCAAAATGCATACAAAATGAATCCCAAACGTTACCAATAAACTTCTCCAAACAAGTCAAACAACATTTATAATCAAACCTCAGGTACCCTAATACGTGAATAAATTATCAAATTAAAGACAGAGAATCGTTATTGTCTTTACCAGAGATAAACATCAAAGAACGCCCTCTCATCCACGCGCATGAAAACACTACAGCCAAAATAGGAGCCACTTAGAAAAATGACAAATTCTAGCTAATTTTTCCAAAAACAAGCCTGAAACTCTTTCCAAAGACATCTACTGGAAGCCCTAGGAACTGCATTCTGGGAGGTTTTCCCTTCATATCACACATGAAAGCCATTGGAAACAGTGGTAGGCTGAAATTTTTTTTTCTGGATGGTTTGTCCTCGGGTTTTCGCCTGCCACATCAGTTCTGTTATACTCACAGACATTATTGTAACAGTTTTAGAAACTTTGAGTGTTTTTTTATCCAAATCTACCAATTATATGCATATCCTAGCTTCTGGGCCTGAGTAACAGGCAGTTTACTTTGGGCACTCTTTTCTGAAAGGGGACGGTTCCATCAGTCTGACACGCTCTCTGACCTCACTCGGGGCATGGCTACTTACTATGCACTGTTTTTGGAGATTCTCTTATACCTCCTAAAATCACATTTCTATCTTAACAAAAATACATTAATCATTTTTCATTTTTCATATAAACTTGACAGATAAAGGGGATATACTTTCCAAGTTACAGTATTTACATTACACCATTTTTAATGACATCACAAAATAAAAACCAATATGATATTAGTTTTCTATAGCTCGTCTCTGACATTTCCCCATGTTCTTATGTTAGAAATATTGTTCCAGTATTCGCTTTAGAAACTGTTTGAGTTTCGGGCGGGAAAAAGTCTGTTCACAAAGAACATTCCCTGGTGGATTTTAAGAGGGAGGGAGAGAGTCTTCTTCTACCTTAAATTTACAACAGGGCGTGAGGTGTCAAAACCCCCACACCAGTTCCCTCCTCTCCTCGTCTGTGGGTGAGAGAAGGTATGGTTATTGTCAACCATTGCCAAGCTGATTTGACCCATTGTGATCCTCACAGGTCAAGACAGTGGAAAGGAATTGAATAGAAGGCAGACGTCAGGAGGTTGAAGTCGCCCAGTACGAAGAGCAGTGAGCTACCATCAGGAAATTCGCTTTTCAAGTTGTCAAGCTCATTGAGGAACTCTCATGCATGTTAAGTTTGAGTGGACAGTGACAGCATGGAATTCAAATTAGGAGATGGACAGGTGAGAGAGAGAAAATAGATAATCTCCATGTAGGAGAAATGAGTAGCCCTGTTCTACCATCACAATGACCAGATGCTCTCGGACACATCAGATAGACAGTCTATCAGCTCTGGCTGGGTCACCTCTTTAGGCCAGATATATCAACACATCAGACAGTCTATCAGATTGTCACAGAGGTGAGTAAGCTACTGACAGACACATAGACAGCTGACAATGGTCCCACCTCCCCTACATAATGGTCCCTCCTCCCCTTCATAATGGTTCCTCCTCCCATTCATAATGGTTCCTCCTCCCATTCATAATGGTCCCTCCTCCCCTTCATATTGATCCCTCCTCCCATTCATAATGGTTCCTCCTCCCATTCATAATGGTCCCTCCTCCCCTTCATAATGGTTCCTCCTCCCATTCATAATGGTTCCTCCTCCCCTTCATAATGGTTCCTCCTCCCATTCATAATGGTCCCTCCTCCCCTTCATATTGATCCCTCCTCCCATTCATAATGGTTCCTCCTCCCATTCATATTGATCCCTCCTTCCCTTCATAATGGTTCCTCCTCCCATTCATAATGGTCCCTCCTCCCCTTCATATTGATCCCTCCTCCCCTTCATAATGGTTCCTCCTCCCATTCATAATGGTCCCTCCTCCCCTTCATAATGGTCCCTCCTCCCCTACATAATGGTTCCTCCTCCCATTCACAATGGTCCCTCATCCCCTTCACAATGGTCCCTCCTCCCCTACATAATGGTTCCTCCTCCCATTCATAATGCTCCCTCGTCCCCTTCATATTGATCCCTCCTCCCATTCATAATGGTCCCTCCTCCCCTTCATAATGGTCCCTCCTCCCATTCATAATGGTCCCTCCTCCTCTTCATAATGGTCCCTCCTCCCATTCATAATGGTCCCTCCTCCCATTCATAATGCTCCCTCCTCCCCTTCATAATGCTCCCTCCTCCCATTCATAATGCTCCCTCCTCCCTTTCATAATGGTCCCTCCTCCCATTCATAATGCTCCCTCCTCCCATTCATATTGATCCCTCCTCCTCTTCATAATGGTCCCTCCTCCCATTCATAATGGTCCCTCCTCCCATTCATAATGCTCCCTCCTCCCATTCATATTGATCCCTCCTCCTCTTCATAATGGTCCCTCCTCCCATTCATAATGGTCCCTCCTCCCATTCATTTTGATCCCTCCTCTTCATAATGGTCCCTCCTCCCATTCATAATGGTTCCTCCTCCCATTCATAATGGTCCATCCTCCCCTTCATATTGATCCCTCCTCCCATTCATAATGGTTCCTCCTCCCATTCATAATGGTCCCTCCTCCCCTTCATAATGGTTCCTCCTCCCATTCATAATGGTTCCTCCTCCCTTCATAATGGTTCCTCCTCCCTTCATAATGGTCCCTCCTCCCCTTCATAATGGTCCCTCCTCCTCCTCCCATTCATAATGGTCCCTCCTCCCCTTCATATTGATCCCTCCTCCCCTTCATAATGGTTCCTCCACCCATTCATAATGGTCCCTCCTCCCCTTCATAATGGTCCCTCCTCCCCTTCATAATGGTTCCTCCTCCCATTCATAATGGTCCCTCCTCCCCTTCATAATGGTCCCTCCTCCCATTCATAATGGTCCCTCCTCCCCTTCATAATGGTCCCTCCTCCCCTACATAATGCTTCCTCCTCCCATTCATAATGCTCCCTCCTCCCCTTCATAATGGTCCCTCCTCCCATTCATAATGCTCCCTCCTCCCCTTCATAATGCTCCCTCCTCCCATTCATAATGCTCCCCCCTCCCTTTCATAATGGTCCCTCCTCCCATTCATAATGCTCCCTCCTCCCATTCATATTGATCCCTCCTCCTCTTCATAATGGTCCCTCCTCCCATTCATAATGGTCCCTCCTCCCATTCATATTGATCCCTCCCATTCATAATAGTCCCTCCTCCCATTCATAATGGTCCCTCCTCCCATTCATAATGGTCCCTCCTCCCATTCATAATGGTCCCTCCTCCCATTCATAATGATCCCTCCTCCCATTCATAATGCTCCCTCCTCCCCTTCATAATGCTCCCTCCTCCCATTCATAATGCTCCCCCCTCCCTTTCATAATGGTCCCTCCTCCCATTCATAATGCTCCCTCCTCCCATTCATATTGATCCCTCCTCCTCTTCATAATGGTCCCTCCTCCCATTCATAATGGTCCCTCCTCCCATTCATATTGATCCCTCCTCTTCATAATGGTCCCTCCTCCCATTCATAATGGTCCCTCCTCCCCTTCATATTGATCCCTCCTCCCCTTCATAATGGTTCCTCCTCCCATTCATAATGGTCCCTCCTCCCCTTCATAATGATCCCTCCTCCCCTTCATAATGGTTCCTCCTCCCATTCATAATGGTCCCTCCTCCCCTTCATAATGGTCCCTCCTCCCCTTCATAATGGTTCCTCCTCCCATTCATAATGCTCCCTCCTCCCCTTCATAATGATCCCTCCTCCCCTTCATAATGGTCCCTCCTCCCCTTCATAATGGTCCCTCCTCCCATTCATAATGGTCCCTCCTCCCATTCATAATGGTCCCTCCTCCCCTTCATAATGGTCCCTCCTCCCATTCATAATGGTCCCTCCTCCCATTCATAATGCTCCCTCCTCCCATTCATAATGCTCCCTCCTCCCCTTCATAATGGTCCCTCCTCCCATTCATAATGGTCCCTCCTCCCATTCATATTGATCCCTCCTCCTCTTCATAATGGTCCCTCCTCCCATTCATAATGGTCCCTCCTCCCATTCATAATGCTCCCTCCTCCCATTCATATTGATCCCTCCTCCTCTTCATAATGGTCCCTCCTCCCATTCATAATGGTCCCTCCTCCCATTCATATTGATCCCTCCTCTTCATAATGGTCCCTCCTCCCATTCATAATGGTTCCTCCTCCCATTCATAATGGTCCCTCCTCCCCTTCATATTGATCCCTCCTCCCATTCATAATGGTTCCTCCTCCCATTCATAATGGTCCCTCCTCCCCTTCATAATGGTTCCTCCTCCCATTCATAATGGTTCCTCCTCCCCTTCATAATGGTTCCTCCTCCCATTCATAATGGTCCCTCCTCCCCTTCATAATGGTTCCTCCTCCCATTCATAATGGTCCCTCCTCCCCTTCATATTGATCCCTCCTCCCCTTCATAATGGTTCCTCCTCCCATTCATAATGGTCCCTCCTCCCCTTCATAATGGTCCCTCCTCCCCTACATAATGGTTCCTCCTCCCATTCATAATGGTCCCTCCTCCCCTTCATAATGGTCCCTCCTCCCTACATAATGCTTCCTCCTCCCATTCATAATGGTCCCTCCTCCCCTTCATAATGGTCCCTCCTCCCATTCATAATGCTCCCTCCTCCCCTTCATAATGCTCCCTCCTCCCATTCATAATGCTCCCTCCTCCCCATTCATAATGCTCCCTCCTCCCATTCCTCCCTCCTCCCATTCATAATGGTCCCTCCTCCCATTCATAATGGTCCCTCCTCCCATTCATATTGATCCCTCCTCCTCTTCATAATGGTCCCTCCTCCCATTCATAATGGTCCCTCCTCCCATTCATATTGATCCCTCCTCCTCTTCATAATGGTCCCTCCTCCCATTCATAATGGTCCCTCCTCCCATTCATAATGGTCCCTCCTCCCATTCATAATGGTCCCTCCTCCCATTCATAATGGTCCCTCCTCCCATTCATATTGATCCCTCCTCCCCTTCATAATGGTCCCTCCTCCCATTCATAATGGTCCCTCCTCCCTCCCTCCCTTTCATAATGGTCCCTCCTCCCATTCATAATGGTCCCTCCTCCCATTCATATTGATCCCTCCTTCTCTTCATAATGGTCCCTCCTCCGATTCATAATGGTCCCTCCTCCCATTCATAATGGTCCCTCCTCCCATTCATAATGGTCCCTCCTCCCATTCATAATGGTCCCTCCTCCCATTCATAATGGTCCCTCCTCCCATTCATATTGATCCCTCCTCCTCTTCATAATGGTCCCTCCTCCCATTCATAATGGTTCCTCCTCCCATTCATAATGCTCCCTCCTCCCCTTCATATTGATCCCTCCTCCCATTCATAATGGTCCCTCCTCCCATTCATAATGGTCCCTCCTCCCATTCATAATGATCCCTCCTCCCATTCATAATGCTCCCTCCTCCCCTTCATAATGCTCCCTCCTCCCATTCATAATGCTCCCCCTCCCTTTCATAATGGTCCCTCCTCCCATTCATAATGCTCCCTCCTCCCATTCATATTGATCCCTCCTCCTCTTCATAATGGTCCCTCCTCCCATTCATAATGGTCCCTCCTCCCATTCATATTGATCCCTCCTCTTCATAATGGTCCCTCCTCCCATTCATAATGGTCCCTCCTCCCATTCATAATGGTCCCTCCTCCCATTCATAATGGTCCCTCCTCCCATTCATAATGGTCCCTCCTCCCATTCATATTGATCCCTCCTCCTCTTCATAATGGTCCCTCCTCCCATTCATAATGGTCCCTCCTCCCATTCATATTGATCCCTCCTCCTCTTCATAATGGTGCCTCCTCCCATTCATAATGGTCCCTCCTCCCATTCATATTGATCCCTCGTCCTCTTCATAATGGTCCCTCCTCCCATTCATAATGGTTCCTCCTCCCATTCATAATGGTCCCTCCTCCCCTTCATATTGATCCCTCCTCCCATTCATAATGGTCCCTCCTCCCATTCATAATGGTCCCTCCTCCCATTCATAATGGTCCCTCCTCCTCTTCATAATGGTCCCTCCTCCCATTCATAATGGTCCCTCCTCCCATTCATAATGGTCCCTCCTCCCTTTCATAATGGTCCCTCCTCCCATTCATAATGCTCCCTCCTCCCATTCATATTGATCCCTCCTCCTCTTCATAATGGTCCCTCCTCCCATTCATAATGGTCCCTCCTCCCATTCATATTGATCCCTCCTCCTCTTCATAATGGTCCCTCCTCCCCTTCATAATGGTCCCTCCTCCCATTCATAATGCTCCCTCCTCCCCTTCATAATGCTCCCTCCTCCCATTCATAATGCTCCCCCTCCCTTTCATAATGGTCCCTCCTCCCATTCATAATGGTCCCTCCTCCCATTCATATTGATCCCTCCTCCTCTTCATAATGGTCCCTCCTCCCATTCATAATGGTCCCTCCTCCCATTCATAATGGTCCCTCCTCCCATTCATATTGATCCCTCCTCCTCTTCATAATGGTCCCTCCTCCCCTTCATAATGGTCCCTCCTCCCATTCATATTGATCCCTCCTCTTCATAATGGTCCCTCCTCCCATTCATATTGATCCCTCCTCCTCTTCATAATGGTCCCTCCTCCCATTCATAATGGTCCCTCCTCCCTTCATAATGGTCCCTCCTCCCATTCATAATGGTTCCTCCTCTCATTCATAATGGTCCCTCCTCCCATTCTCCTTCATAATGGTCCCTCCTCCCATTCATAATGGTCCCTCCTCCCATTCATATTGATCCCTCCTCCTCTTCATAATGGTCCCTCCTCCCATTCATAATGGTCCCTCCTCCCATTCATATTGATCCCTCCCTTCATAATGGTCCTCCTCCCATTCATAATGGTCCCTCCTCCCATTCATAATGGTCCCTCCTCCCATTCATATTGATCCCTCCTCCCTTCATAATGGTCCCTCCTCCCATTCATATTGATCCCTCCTCCTCTTCATAATGGTCCCTCCTCCCATTCATAATGGTCCCTCCTCCCATTCATATTGATCCCCCTCCTCTTCATAATGGTCTCCCATTCATATTGATCCCTCCTCCCATTCATAATGGTCCCTCCTCCATTCATAATGGTCCCCCTCCCATTCATAATGGTCCCTCCTCCCATTCATAATGGTCCCTCCTCCCATTCATAATGGTCCCTCCTCCCCTCCTCCTCCCATTCATAATGGTCCCTCCTCCCATTCATAATGGTCCCTCCTCCCATTCATAATGGTCCCTCCTCCCATTCATAATGGTCCCTCCTCCCATTCATAATGGTCCCTCCTCCCATTCATATTGATCCCTCCTCCTCTTCATAATGGTCCCTCCTCCCATTCATATTGATCCCTCCTCCTCTTCATAATGGTCCCTCCTCCCATTCATATTGATCCCTCCTCCTCTTCATAATGGTCCCTCCTCCCATTCATAATGGTCCCTCCTCCCATTCATAATGGTCCCTCCTCCCATTCATAATGGTCCCTCCTCCCATTCATAATGGTCCCTCCTCCCATTCATAATGGTCCCTCCTCCCATTCATAATGGTCCCTCCTCCCATTCATATTGATCCCTCCTCCTCTTCATAATGGTCCCTCCTCCCATTCATAATGGTCCCTCCTCCCATTCATAATGATCCCTCCTCCTCTTCATAATGGTCCCTCCTCCCATTCATAATGGTCCCTCCTCCCATTCATATTGGTCCCTCCTCCCATTCATAATAATGGTCCCTCCTCCCATTCATAATGATCCCTCCTCCCATTCATAATGGTCCCTCCTCCCATTCATAATGGTCCCTCCTCCCATTCATATTGATCCCTCCTCCTCCCATTCATATGGTCCCTCCTCCCATTCATAATGGTCCTCCTCCCATTCATAATGGTCCCTCCTCCCATTCATAATGTCCTCCTCCCATTCTCCTCCCCTTCATAATGGTCCCTCCTCCCATTCATAATGGTCCCTCCTCCCCTTCATATTGATCCCTCCTTCCCTTCATAATGGTTCCTCCTCCCATTCATAATGGTCCCTCCTCCCCTTCATATTGATCCCTCCTCCCCTTCATAATGGTTCCTCCTCCCATTCATAATGGTCCCTCCTCCCCTTCATAATGGTCCCTCCTCCCATTCATAATGGTCCCTCCTCCCATTCATATTGATCCCTCCTCCTCTTCATAATGGTCCCTCCTCCCATTCATAATGGTCCCTCCTCCCATTCATAATGGTCCCTCCTCCCATTCATATTGATCCCTCCTCCTCTTCATAATGGTCCCTTCATTAATGGTCCCTCCTCCCATTCATAATGGTCCTCCTCCCATTCATAATGGTCCCTCCTCCCATTCATAATGGTCCCTCCCTCCTCCCATTCATAATGGTCCCTCCTCCCATTCCCTCCTCCCATTCATATTGATCCCTCCTCCTCTTCATAATGGTCCCTCCTCCCATTCATAATGGTCCCTCCTCCCATTCATATTGATCCCTCCTCCCATTCATTCATAATAATGGTCCCTCCTCCCATTCATAATGGTCCCTCCTCCCATTCATATTGATCCCTCCTCCCTTCATAATGGTCCTCCTCCCATTCATAATGGTTCCTCCTCCCATTCCCTCCTCCCCATTCATAATGGTCCCTCCTCCCATTCATAATGGTCCTCCTCCATTCATAATGGTCCCTCCTCCCATTCATAATGGTCCCTCCTCCCTCTTCATAATGGTCCCTCCTCCCATTCATAATGGTCCCTCCTCCCATTCATAATGGTCCCTCCTCCCATTCATAATGGTCCCTCCTCCCATTCATAATGGTCCCTCCTCCCATTCATATTGATCCCTCCTCCTCCCTTCATAATGGTCCCTCCTCCCATTCATAATGGTCCCTCCTCCCATTCATATTGATCCCTCCTCCTCTTCATAATGGTCCCTCCTCCCATTCATAATGGTCCCTCCTCCCATTCATAATGGTCCCTCCTCCCATTCATAATGATCCCTCCTCCCATTCATAATGGTCCCTCCTCCCATTCATAATGGTCCCTCCTCCCATTCATAATGGTCCCTCCTCCCATTCATAATGGTCCCTCCTCCCATTCATATTGGTCCCTCCTCCCATTCATAATGGTCCCTCCTCCCATTCATAATGGTCCCTCCTCCCATTCATATTGATCCCTCCTCCTCTTCATAATGGTCCCTCCTCCCATTCATAATGGTCCCTCCTCCCATTCATATTGATCTTCATAATGGTCCTCCTCATTCATAATGGTCCCTCCTCCCATTCATAATGGTCCCTCCTCCCATTCATAATGGTCCCTCCTCCCATTCATAATGGTCCTCCTCTCCTCTTCATAATGGTCCCTCCTCCCATTCATAATGGTCCCTCCTCCCATTCATAATGGTCCCTCCTCCCATTCATAATGGTCCCTCCTCCCATTCATATTGATCCCTCCTCCATAATGGTCCTTCATAATGGTCCTCCTCCCTTCATAATGGTCCCTCCTCCCATTCATAATGGTCCCTCCTCCCATTCATAATGGTCCCTCCTCCCATTCATATTGATCCCTCCTCCTCTTCATAATGGTCCCTCCTCCCATTCATAATGGTCCCTCCTCCCATTCATATTGATCCCTCCTCCTCTTCATAATGGTCCCTCCTCCCATTCATAATGGTCCCTCCTCCCATTCATAATGGTCCCTCCTCCCATTCATAATGGTCCCTCCTCCCATTCATAATGGTCCCTCCTCCCATTCATAATGGTCCCTCCTCCCATTCATAATGGTCACTCCTCCCATTCATATTGATCCCTCCTCCTCTTCATAATGGTCCCTCCTCCCATTCATAATGGTCCCTCCTCCCATTCATATTGATCCCTCCTCCTCTTCATAATGGTCCCTCATCCCCTTCATAATGGTCCCTCCTCCCATTCATATTGATCCCTCCTCCTCTTCATAATGGTCCCTCCTCCCATTCATATTGATCCCTCCTCCTCTTCATAATGGCCCCTCCTCCCATTCATAATGGTCCCACCTCCCCTTTCTCTGTTCCCTCTCTCCTCATCTCCAGAGAGCTGCAGATGAGGCATGCATGTCTCATGTCTATTTTCAGGCATACTGTTTCTGAGCAAAATTCTAACAGACCTGCCTAGATTCAGCTACAACATAGATAATATGTGATAAGAGAGGATATGATGTATATCATGAGAATTTCAAGAAAGGAGAGCTGTAGTTATAGTTAGCTGTCTTTTATCAGCTATGGCTCCAGAGTTCATGGAGTTTAGTATGGACGGCAGCTTTACTGTGAGCAGTACAGGAAGCGAAGTGGATAAATGTAGTGTTCTGGAAAATCCTTTAAAAACAAGCATAGAAAGGAAATGCAACAATGGAAAATAATTTCTGATGCACTTACCTAGAACTATGGATAATTATACTGTTCGTGCTGAAAGCCCTCTATGCAAGTTTGTGCTTTTTAATCAAACTCTAGCAAGTCACAATGAACCAACAGTGTTAACTCTTAGTTAGAGTCAACTCTCCTCACTCTCAAAACTCTAAGTTAGAGTCAACTCTCCTCACTCTCACAGTCAACTCTTAGTTAGAATCAACTCTCCTCACTCTCACAGTCAACTCTTAGTTAGAGTCAACTCTCCTCACTCTCACAGTCAACTCTTAGTTAGAATCAACTCTCCTCACTCTCACAGTCAACTCTTACTTAGAGTCAACTCTCCTCACTCCCACAGTCAACTCTTAGTACTCTCCTCACTCTCACAGTCAACTCTTAGTTAGAATCAACTCTCCTCACTCTCACAGTCAACTCTTAGTTAAAATCAACTCTCCTCACTCTCACAGTCAACTCTTAGTTAGAGTCAACTCTCCTCACTCTCACAGTCAACTCTTAGTTAGAGTCAACTCTCCTCACTCTCACAGCCAACTCTTAGTTAGAATCAACTCTCCTCACTCTCACAGTCAACTCTTAGTTAGAATCAACTCTCCTCACTCTCACAGTCAACTCTTAGTTAGAGTCAACTCTCCTCACTCTCACAGTCAACTCTTAGTTAGAATCAACTCTCCTCACTCTCACAGTCAACTCTTAGTTAGAGTCAACTCTCCTCACTCTCACAGTCAACTCTTAGTTAGAATCAACTCTCCTCACTCTCACAGTCAACTCTTAGTTAGAATCAACTCTCCTCACTCTCACAGTCAACTCTTACTTAGAGTCAACTCTCCTCACTCCCACAGTCAACTCTTAGTACTCTCCTCACTCTCACAGTCAACTCTTAGTTAGAATCAACTCTCCTCACTCTCACAGTCAACTCTTAGTTAGAATCAACTCTCCTCACTCTCACAGTCAACTCTTAGTTAGAATCAACTCTCCTCACTCTCACAGTCAACTCTTAGTTAGAATCAACTCTCCTCACTCTCACAGTCAACTCTTACTTAGAGTCAACTCTCCTCACTCTCACAGTCAACTCTTAGTACTCTCCTCACTCTCACAGTCAACTCTTAGTTAGAATCAACTCTCTCACTCTCACAGTCAACTCTTAGTTAGAATCAACTCTCCTCACTCTCACAGTCAACTCTTACTTAGAGTCAACTCTCCTCACTCCCACAGTCAACTCTTAGTTAGAATCAACTCTCCTCACTCTCACAGTCAACTCTTAGTTAGAATCAACTCTCCTCACTCTCACAGTCAACTCTTACTTAGAGTCAACTCTCCTCACTCTCACAGTCAACTCATAGTTAGAATCAACTCTCTCACTCTCACAGTCAACTCTTAGTTAGAATCAACTCTCCTCACTTTCACAGTCAACTCTTACTTAGAGTCAGCTCTCTCACTCCTCCCAAAGTCAACTCTTAGTACTCTCTCCTCACTCTCACAGTCAACTGTTCTAGTACTCTTCACTCTCACAGTCAACTCTTAGTAGGAAATCTCACAGTCAACTCTTAGTACTCTCCTCACTCTCACAGTCAACTCTTAGTTAGAATCAACTCTCCTCACTCTCACAGTCAACTCTTAGTTAAAATCAACTCTCCTCACTCTCACAGTCAACTCTTAGTTAGAGTCAACTCTCCTCACTCTCACAGTCAACTCTTAGTTAGAGTCAACTCTCCTCACTCTCACAGCCAACTCTTAGTTAGAATCAACTCTCCTCACTCTCACAGTCAACTCTTAGTTAGAATCAACTCTCCTCACTCTCACAGTCAACTCTTAGTTAGAGCTAAGAGTTGACTGTGAGAGTGAGAATAATTGACTCTAACTAAGAGTTGACTGTGAGAGTGAGGAGAGTTGATTCTAACTAAGGGTTGACTGTGAGAGTGAGGAGAGTTGATTCTAACGAGGGTTGACTGTGAGAGTGAGGAGAGTACTAAGAGTTGACTGTGGGAGTGAGGAGAGTTGACTCTAACTAAGAGTTGACTGTGAGAGTGAGGAGAGTTGATTCTAACTAAGAGTTGTGAGGAGAGTTGACTCCAACTAAGAGTTGACTGTGAGAGTGAGGAGAGTTGATTCTAACTAAGAGTTGTGAGGAGAGAGTTGACTCCAACTAAGAGTTGACTGTGAGAGTGAGAAGAATTGACTATAACTAAGAGTTGACTGTGAGAGTGAGGAGAGTTGATTCTAACTAAGGGTTGACTGTGAGAGTGAGGAGAGTTGATTCTAACTAAGAGTTGACTGTGAGAGTGAGGAGAGTTGATTCTAACTAAGAGTTGACTGTGAGAGTGAGGAGAGTTGATTCTAACTAAGAGTTGTGAGGAGAGTTGACTCCAACTAAGAGTTGACTGTGAGAGTGAGAAGAATTGACTCTAACTAAGAGTTGACTGTGAGAGTGAGGAGAGTTGATTCTAACTAAGAGTTGTGAGGAGAGTTGACTCCAACTAAGAGTTGACTGTGAGAGTGAGAAGAATTGACTCTAACTAAGAGTTGACTGTGAGAGTGAGGAGAGTTGATTCTAACTAAGGGTTGACTGTGAGAGTGAGGAGAGTTGATTCTAACGAGGGTTGACTGTGAGAGTGAGGAGAGTAATAATATGTAACTGTATACACCCCCCCCCCTCCCTCCCCCCTCACTAATATGCACGGGTTAACTCCACACTGTTACATCCTGGTAGCCAGAGCACCAAAACAGCAGAGAAGTTGAGCTTCGCACTTCAACGCTCTTAGTTATTGCGGGAATTGACTCACTATGCAGTTTAACTTCTGCATCCTATGTCGTATTGCTGAATCTATCTTTAAAACATGAAAGTCTATTGCAGTGATTGCTTGCTGTGAGAGACCAACTGAGCTGTGTATCTGTGGATGTGTATCTGTGGATGTGTATCTGTGGATGTGTATTTGTGGATGTGTATCTGTGGATGTGTATCTGTGGATGTGTATCTGTGGATGTGTATCTGTAGATGTGTATCTGTGGATGTGCATTTTGTTTGTAGGGTTTTGAGCAGGTTGTAAAACGTTTTCAGGCCTCCCGTTATGGAAAAAGAGCCCTCCCCTCCCTCTTCCCCATTAAAATCTGTCTCTTGTTTTCGTCTCATTGCCATAATTTCCATTGGGGACTTCCTAACAATCCTCTTCTTTCATGTGTCTCTCTCTGTTCTCCTCTCAAGCTTTCTCGGTCAGCTCAAAGCAGGCCCTGTGTTTTCTCCACTGCGAGAGTCAGAGGGACTGGAAATTCGTTTAAGGCCTGGGGTCGAAGGTCAGTTTGAAGGCACCATATGCACATGACGTCATGGCCCGAACAGCACTGTGTGGCAGGGGCGCAGAGGACTGCAGACATGAATCACAGCACTCACTGTTGATGCCTGACTTTGGGCATCGCGTCATTGAGAGAGGTGAGGGCTGGGACAGGGGTAAGGGGCAAAGGTCTCTGTTCATATGGAAACGCTAAAGTAGTGTCCCTGCTTCTTGTTCTGGCAGAGGATCAGAGTGGAGCGGGAGACTGAGGGTCAAGGCCCCACACTCCCATGAATAACAACAACAACCCACGCGCTGCCAAAGACCCAGAAAGCATCAGCCATCACTGCACTGTTGCATACTGATAATAACACATCAAAACAGCACACAAAGTTTGTGCATTTTGCTTACATGAGGAATTAATTTTGCTGACATGAGTCTGTATGTCAGACAGACATTTACATGTCAGTCTGGAGAGAATGCACAATGCCAGGGGCTCTGTATGCTTCTACAGCTAAAGCCCAGGGGGTCATCTAGTCAGCACATCTAGACCTACATTATATCAAACTGCTATCAATGAGGGAACTGGAATGTGACCAGAAGCACCAGGTAAATCCCCATCAGCACTGGGAAGAGGTGAGTAGCAGCACCAGGTAAATTCCCATCAGCACTGGGAAGAGATGAGTAGCAGCACCAGGTAAATCCCCATCAGCACTGGGAAGAGATGAGTAGCAGCACCAGGTAAAGCCCCATCAGCACTGGGAAGAGATGAGTAGCAGCACCAGGTAAAGCCCCATCAGCACTGGGAAGAGGTGACCAGCAGCACCAGGTAAAGCCCCAGCAGCACTGGGAAGAGGTGACCAGCAGCACCAGGTAAAGCCCCAGCAGCACTGGGAAGAGGTGACCAGCAGCACCAGGTAAAGCCCCATCAGCACTGGGAAGAGGTGACCAGCAGCACCAGGTAAAGCCCCAGCAGCACTGGGAAGAGGTGACCAGCAGCACCAGGTAAATCCCCATCAGCACTGGGAAGAGGTGAGTAGCAGCACCAGGTAAAGCCCCAGCAGCACTGGGAAGAGGTGACCAGCAGCACCAGGTAAAGCCCCAGCAGCACTGGGAAGAGGTGACCAGCAGCACCAGGTAAAGCCCCATCAGCACTGGGAAGAGGTGACCAGCAGCACCAGGTAAATCCCCATCAGCACTGGGAAGAGATGAGTAGCAGCACCAGGTAAATCCCCATCAGCACTGGGAAGAGATGAGTAGCAGCACCAGGTAAAGCCCCATCAGCACTGGGAAGAGATGAGTAGCAGCACCAGGTAAAGCCCCATCAGCACTGGGAAGAGGTGACCAGCAGCACCAGGTAAAGCCCCAGCAGCACTGGGAAGAGGTGACCAGCAGCACCAGGTAAAGCCCCAGCAGCACTGGGAAGAGGTGACCAGCAGCACCAGGTAAAGCCCCATCAGCACTGGGAAGAGGTGAGTAGCAGCACCAGGTAAATCCCCATTAGCACTGGGAAGAGGTGACCAGCAGCACCAGGTAAATCCCCATCAGCACTGGGAAGAGGTGACCAGCAGCACCAGGTAAAGCCCCAGCAGCACTGGGAAGAGGTGACCAGCAGCACCAGGTAAATCCCCATCAGCACTGGGAAGAGGTGACCAGCAGCACCAGGTAAAGCCCCAGCAGCACTGGGAAGAGGTGACCAGCAGCACCAGGTAAAGCCCCATCAGCACTGGGAAGAGGTGACCAGCAGCACCAGGTAAAGCCCCAGCAGCACTGGGAAGAGGTGACCAGCAGCACCAGGTAAATCCCCATCAGCACTGGGAAGAGGTGAGTAGCAGCACCAGGTAAATCCCCATCAGCACTGGGAAGAGGTGACCAGCAGCACCAGGTAAAGCCCCAGCAGCACTGGGAAGAGGTGACCAGCAGCACCAGGTAAAGCCCCATCAGCACTGGGAAGAGGTGACCAGCAGCACCAGGTAAAGCCCCAGCAGCACTGGGAAGAGGTGACCAGCAGCACCAGGTAAAGCCCCATCAGCACTGGGAAGAGGTGAGTAGCAGCACCAGGTAAATCCCCATCAGCACTGGGAAGAGGTGACCAGCAGCACCAGGTAAATCCCCATCAGCACTGGGAAGAGGTGAGTAGCAGCACCAGGTAAAGCCCCATCAGCACTGGGAAGAGGTGACCAGCAGCACCAGGTAAATCCCCATCAGCACTGGGAAGAGGTGACCAGCAGCACCAGGTAAAGCCCCATCACCAGGTAAAGCCCCATCACCAGGTAAAGCCCCATCAGCAGGTAAAGCCCCATCACCAGGTAAAGCCCCATCACCAGGTAAAGCCCCATCACCAGGTAAAGCCCCATCAGCAGGTAAAGCTCCATCAGCAGGTAAAGCCCCATCACCAGGTAAAGCACCATCACCAGGTAAAGCCCCATCACCAGGTAAAGCCCCATCAGCAGGTAAAGCTCCATCAGCAGGTAAAGCCCCATCACCAGGTAAAGCCCCATCACCAGGTAAAGCCCCATCACCAGGTAAAGCCCCATCAGCACTGGGAAGCCAGGTCAGAGGCAGGTAAGAGGCATGAGAAACCTGGAGATCAGAAAACAAAGGTTATGACAGTAGTTAATAGCATAGTTCCTCATTATTGTCATTACCGGTGAATATTGCCATCAGTGAATTAACTAGTTGAAGCAGTAGTACTACGCACGGCAGATTAGGAAGCACAGTTCCCCTTTTCAGACAGAATGCATGTAACAAGTTACCTGGAAAACATTGTCTGTCAGATCAGTATAATGAAAGCCAGGAAAGTAAATGTGAATAAGTTTTGTTTTCTGAATAAGCTTGAATAATATTTCTTCCACAAAATATGAATTGTGTAGAAACTAGAGCTGCACTTTCTTACATTGCCTAGTCAAAGTAAATTAACATTCACTGGACCAAAACCCAAACCACCAATGACAGCAGTAAATGGCAAAGGCTAAAGTGAATAGTCAAATAAAAAGTGTATTATTTATTTTTTAGAGCTAAAAACATTCTTATTCATGTTCTCGAGTTACAAACCCAATACAGATGTCAGTATTACCACATTTCCATTTGGTCAGTCAGAGGCAGACTGGCCATAGAGCAGTTCAGGGAAATAACAGATGGGTTGGTCCATCTTTGGCTCAGTGGGTCTGTCTAAATTGAGGGTTTTGTACAGAATGCTCATTATTTAGCTAATAATGGGAGCTTTGAGAGAGAAAAAAAAGGGCAGGTGTGGGGGCCTCGAGGAAAATAATGGGCCTTTGAGTTAGAAATGCCCGGGGCCGATTTCTCGTCCCAGTCTGCCCGTTGTTAGTGTCACCACATATTCAAACTCAGTGACTGGTCGTGTCTCCGTCCACCTAGTGGAATTGAGGAAGTGCTCACATGACCACAAGTTTTATAAGTTAAACTAAATCAGGTTTTCAGAGGGAGGTCTCTCCACAGGTTTTATAAGTTACGCCAACTAAATCAGGTTTATGAGAGCGAGGTATCTCCACATGAAATTAGATTCCAAATGAGAAAATCAAACAAAAGTAGGTAAAGGGCTGGCGCCTAGCAGTGCACATCATGAGAAAGTGATGTTAAATGTGATTACATGTTCGGCCAGCCAGTGTGAGCACCACTTAGCACACGCTGAGTGCCGCTATGTGAAAGACTTTGGTGAAGAAATTATTTATAATGGTCTGAATAACTGTGCACATTTTTTAAAACTTAAAGTAAGATCATCCAGCACATTGTAGCAGCAACACAAACACAGTTTATTCAATCTCAAATCACACACCTTCCTACAATTGCATTTGAAAACAAAATGTATTGAACATCAGTAATCCTTAATTCCTAGTAAACTTTTCCATCATTATTAAGGTTACCTGAGGTTTGGTCACTTCACATATTATAAGGTTAAAACTCCTGTTTCACATCACTGACAGCAACAGTATATGCATTTGATACAGTTTAGGGTGTCTGTCCGTTTACCACTGGTTAAACTCTGAGATAGGTTTTGAACAAAAGCTGAAGAAAATGTTGGCTGAAGAGAATGTTGGCTGTAGAGAATGTTGGCTGAAGAGAATGTTGGCTGAAGAGAATGTTGGCTGAAGAGAATGTTGGCTGTAGAGAATGTTGGCTGAAGAGAATGTTGGCTGAAGAGAATGTTGGCTGAAGAGAATGTTGGCTGAAGAGAATGTTGGCTGAAGAGAATGTTGGCTGAAGAGAATGTTGGCTGTAGAGAATGTTGGCTGAAGAGAATGTTGGCTGTAGAGAATGTTGGCTGAAGATAATGTTGGCTGAAGAGAATGTTGGCTGAAGAGAATGTTGGCTGAAGAGAATGTTGGCTGAAGAGAATGTTGGCTGAAGAGAATGTTGGCTGAAGAGAATGTTGGCTGAAGAGAATGTTGGCTGTAGAGAATGTTGGCTGAAGAGAATGTTGGCTGTAGAGAATGTTGGCTGAAGAGAATGTTGGCTGAAGAGAATGTTGGCTGTAGAGAATGTTGGCTGAAGAGAATGTTGGCTGAAGAGAATGTTGGCTGAAGAGAATGTTGGCTGTAGAAAATGTTGGCTGAAGAGAATGTTGGCTGTAGAGAATGTTGGCTGTGGAGAATGTTGGCTGAAGAGAATGTTGGCTGTAGAGAATGTTGGCTGAAGAGAATGTTGGCTGAAGAGAATGTTGGCTGTAGAGAATGTTGGCTGAAGAGAATGTTGGCTGTAGAGAATGTTGGCTGAAGAGAATGTTGGCTGAAGAGAATGTTGGCTGTAGAAAATGTTGGCTGAAGAGAATGTTGGCTGTAGAGAATGTTGGCTGAAGAGAATGTTGGCTGAAGAGAATGTATGGCAGGGTGGGTGAAGAGAATGTATGGATTAAGAGAATGTTGGCAGGGTGGGTAGAGAATGTTGGCTGAAGAGACCCATGTTGGCAGGGTGGGTAGAGAATGTTGGATTAAGAGACCCACCCTTATCGGCAGGGTGGGTTGGATTATACAACCGACCCACCCTTATCAACAGGGTGGGTAAGGACTGACGTATTGGATTATACAAGACCCATGTATCAACAGGGTGGGTAAGGACTGACGTATCGGATTGTAAAGAACCCTTATCAACAGGGTGGGTAAGGACTGACGTATCGGATTATACAACCGACCCACCCTTATCAGCAGGGTGGGTAAGGACTGACGTATCGGATTATACAACCGACCCACCCTTATCAACAGGGTGGGTAAGGACTGACGTATCGGATTATACAACCGACCCACCCTTATCAACAGGGTGGGTAAGGACTGACGATCGGATTATACAACCGACCCACCCTTATCGGCAGGGTGGGTAAGGACTGACGTATCGGATTATACAACCGACCCACCCTTATCAACAGGGTGGGTAAGGACTGACGTATTGGATTATACAACCGACCCACCCTTATCAACAGGGTGGGTAAGGACTGACGTATCGGATTGTACAACCGACCCACCCTTATCAACAGGGTGGGTAAGGACTGACGTATCGGATTGTACAACCGACCCACCCTTATCAGCAGGGTGGGTAAGGACTGACGTATCGGATTGTACAACCGACCCACCCTTATCAACAGGGTGGGTAAGGACTGACGTATCGGATTATACAACCGACCCACCCTTATCAACAGGGCGGGTAAGGACTGACGTATCGGATTGTACAACCGACCCACCCTTATCAGCAGGGTGGGTAAGGACTGACGTATCGGATTGTACAACCGACCCACCCTTATCAACAGGGTGGGTAAGGACTGACGTATCGGATTATACAACCGACCCACCCTTATCAGCAGGGCGGGTAAGGACTGACGTATCGGATTATACAACCGACCCACCCTTATCGGCAGGGTGGGTAAGGACTGACGTATCGGATTATACAACCGACCCACCCTTATCAGCAGGGTGGGTAAGGACTGACGTATCGGATTATACAACCGACCCACCCTTATCGGCAGGGTGGGTAAGGAGTGACGTATCGGATTATACAACCGACCCACCCTTATCAGCAGGGTGGGTAAGGACTGACGTATCGGATTATACAACCGACCCACCCTTATCAACAGGGTGGGTAAGGACTGACGTATCGGATTGTACAACCGACCCACCCTTATCAACAGGGCGGGTAAGGAGTGACGTATCGGATTGTACAACCGACCCACCCTTATCAACAGGGCGGGTAAGGAGTGACGTATCGGATTGTACAACCGACCCACCCTTATCAACAGGGTGGGTAAGGACTGACGTATCGGATAACCCTTTATTAAGCAAGGAGACATGGGCAGGGCTCAATATCTTGCTTGATAAATTAATACCACTCAGTCTGGTGGGTTCTGGGACCGTGTGAAAGGTCCCCTCTGCCTCTGATAGTCGTTACACCGTCGGGTGTGACATCTCGTCGGTGCGCGTGTCCGCGGCCACCTCCTCCCTTCCGTCGGCCCAGTCTCTCGTTGGATAAAAAACTGGCACAGGAAGCGGATGAGGCGCTGGTTGTAGAACGTTGATCAGACGAGGTGGATAGAAGTAAGCAGCCTCCCTCCTGCTTCTGTCATGGAGAGGAGGACCTCTTTTATCAGGGTTTCTCCAGAAGTAGACTTTATCCTCGGCCTTGTCTTTTTTTGTCTTGGTTGAAATTCTTGATTTTAAGTTCCTTTATTTCCAGACAATTTGTCCTGGAGCGCTTGGTTAGTTTTCATCAGTTCATTGAATATTCCATCAACATTATCATGGGTTCTGGAGAAACAGGGGGACTTGAGGGAGGGGGGTCAGGACAGAAGCCTTGCTTTTGTCCACATGCAGACATTTCACAAAGTGCGTAGAAAAACACTCAAATAGATGCAGTTGCCTTTGATCGTTTACATAAAGGTAATGGAACATAAAGGGTAATGGAACATAAAGGTAATGGGACTGGCAAAACTACCTTTGCTAAATTATTATTGAAAAATCCCAAACCGTCCCTTTAAATACACAAAGGAAATTGAACTTCCTCCTACAGATTAAAAATATAATCCATTCACTTAATCATATAGCTCTTCACATTGAAAAGGGAGTGTTGCCTCACGGGTGGCGCAGTGGTCTAAGGCATGCTTATAATATATATATACATAATCCATTCACTTAATCATATAGCTCTTAACATTGAAAAGGAAGTCGCAAAGATTAATATTGGAGGGTGTGTGTGGGAGGGGGGTGGTAAAAGCATTTATTGAGAATGGCCATGTGTAGACCATTCCAACTGTACACCTAAGAGCTGCATGAGAACAATAATGACTGGTGGTGGTGGTGGGGGGTTACTCATTATTAGCCTTCAATACCTGTTCTATTTTTAACATAAGTACAGATCATTGTACTTATTTCCTTCAAAGTTCAGCAAAGGGCATTTTTTCACAAAGGCCAGTTTTATTGCTTCTTTAAATCAGCACAACAGTTTTCAGCTGTGCTAACATAATTGCAAAAGGGTTTTCTAATGGTCAATTAGCCTTTTAAAATAATAAACTTCGATTAGCTAACACAACGTGCCATTGGAACACAGGAGTGATGGTTGCTGATAATGGGCCTCTGTACGCCTATGTCGATATTCCATCAAAAGAAAATCTGCCGTTTCCAGCTACAATCGTCATTTACAACATTAACAATGTCGACACTGTATTTCTGATCAATTTGATGTTATTTTGATGGACAGAAAATGTGCTTTTTCAAAAACAAGGATATTTCTAAGTGACTCCAAACTTCTGAACGGTAGTGTATACACAGTTTTAGTCAGAAGTTTGCATACACCTTAGCCAAGTACAATTAAACTCAGTTTTTCACGATTCCTGACATTTAATCGTAGTAAAAATTCCCTGTTTTAAGATCACCACTTTATTTTAAGAATGTGAAATGTCAGAATAATAGTAGAGAGAATGATTTATTTCAGTTTTTATTTCTTTCATCACATTCCCAGTGGGTCAGACATTTACATAACCTCAATTAGTATTTGGTAGCATTGCCTTTAAATTGTGTATGATGGCCACTCCAATACCTTGACTTTGTTGTCCTTAAGTAATTTTGCCACAACTTTGGAAGTATGCTTGGGGTCATTGTCCATTTGGAAGACCCATTTGCGACCAAGCTTTAACTTCCTGACTGATGTCTTGATATGTTGCTTCTATATATCCACATAATTTTCCTCCCTCACGATGCCATCTATTTTGTGAATTGCACCAGTCCCTCCTGCAGCAAAGCACCCCCACAACATGATGCTGCCACCCACGTGCTTCACGGTTGGGATGGTGTTCTTTGGCTTGCAAGCATCCCCCTTTTTCCTCCAAACATAACAATGGTAATTATGGCCAAACAGTTCTATTTTTGTTTCATCAGACCAGGGGACATTTCTCCATAAAGTACAATCTTTGTCCCCATGTGCAGTTGCAAACTGTAGTCTGGTATTTTTATGGCGGTTTTGGAGCAGTGGCTTCTTCCTTGCTGAACGGCCTTTCAGGTTATGTCGATTTAGGACTTGTTTTACTGTGGATATAGATACTTTTGTACCTGTTTCCTCCAGCATCTTCACAAGGTCCTTTGCTGTTGTTCTGGGATTGATTTGCACTTTTCGCACCAAAGTACGTTCATCTCTAGGAGACAGAGTGCGTCTCCTTCCTGAGCGGTATGACGGTTGCGTGGTCCCATGGTGTTTATACTTGCGTACTATTGTTTGTACAGATGAATGTGGTACCTTCAGGCATTTGGAAATTGCTCCCAAGGATGAACCAGACTTGTGGAGGTCTACACATTTTTCTGAGGTCTTGGCTGATTTATTTTGATTTTCCCATGATGTCAAGCAAAGAGGAACAGAGTTCAAAGGTAGGCACTGAAATACATCCACAGGTACACCTCCAATTGACTCTAATGATGTCAATTAGCCAATCAGAAGCTTCTAAAGCCATGACATCATATTCTGGAATTTTCCAAGTTGTTTAAAGGCACAGTCAACTTTGTGTATGTAAACATCTGACCCACTGGAATTGTGATACAGTGAATTATAAGTAAAATAATCTCTGTAAACAATTTTTGGAAAAATGACTTGTGTCATGCACAAAGTAGATGTCCTAACCGACGTGCCAAAACTATAGTTTGTTAACAAGAAATTTGTGGAGTGGTTGAAAAACGAGTTTTAATGACTCCAACCTAAGTGTATGTAAACTTCCGACTTCAACTGTACGAGTGTATGTATGTATGCAATTGAATAAATATATATACACATGTGTATGTATACAATTAAGTAAACATGTGTGTATGTATACAAATGGAATAAATATATATACATGTGTATGTATACAATTAAGTAAACATGTGTGTATGTATGCAATTGAATAAATATATTGGGGCAGCAGGTAGCCTAGTGGTTAGAGCATTACAGCATTGGACCAGTAACCGAAAGGTTGCTTGGTAAAACGTTGTCGTTCCGCCCCTGAACAAGTTAGTTAACACACTGTTCTTTGGCCGTCATTGTGAATAAGAAGTTGTTCTTTAACTGAATGATAGTGAAGACATCAAAACTATGAAATAACACATACGGAACCGTGTACTGTAGTAACCAAAAAAAGTGTTAAACAAATCAAAATGTATTTTATATTTGAAATTATTCAAAGTAGCCCCACTTTGCCTTGATGACAGCTTTGCATACTCTTGGCATTCTCTCAACCAACTGGAATACATTTAAATTAAAAGGTGTGCCTTGTTAAAAAGTTAATTTGAGGTATTTATTTCCTTCTTGAGCCAATCAGTTGTGTTGTGACAAGGTAGTTGGTGGTATACAGAAGATAGTCCTATTTGGTAAAAGACCCAAGTCCATATTATGGCAAAAACAGCTCAAATAAGCAAAGAGAAACAACAATCCATCATTACTTTAAGACATGAAGCTCAGTCAATATGGAAAATTTAAATAACTTTATTTTAATTTTAGTGCAGTCACAAAAACCATCAAGCGCTATGATGAAACTGGCTCTCATGAGGACCGCCACAGAACAGGAAGACCCACAGTTACCACTGCTGCAAAGGATAAGTTCATTAGAGTTAACTACACCTCAGGTTGCAGCCCAAATAACTGCTTCACAGAGTACAAGTAACAGACATCTCAACATCAACTGTTCAGAGGAAGCATGGAGGAGGAGGTGTGATGGTGCTTTGCTGGTGACACCGTCTGTGATTTATTTAGAATTCAAGGCAGACTTAACCAGCATGGCAGTGATATGCCATCCCATCTGGTTTGGCAACAGAGTTACACATGGAGTAAACAACAACACAGAGTTACACATGGAATAAACAACAACACAGAGTTACACATGGGATAAACAAACGTACAGTCAATAACACAATAGAAAAATCTATATACAGTGTGTGCAAATGGAGTAAGGAGGTAAGACAATAAATAGGCCACAGTAGCGAATTAATTACAATTTAGCAAATTAACACTGGAGTGATAGATGAGAAGATGATGTGCAAGTAGAAATACTGGTGTGCAAAAGGGCAAAAAAAGTCAATAAAAACAATATGGGGATGAGGTAGGTAGTTGGATGGGCTATTTTCAGATGGGCTGTGTACAGCTGCAGCGATCAGTGAGCTGCTCAGATAGCTGATGCTTAAAGTTCGTGAGGGAGATAGAAGTCTCCAACTTCAGCGATTTTTGCAATTCGTTCCAGTCATTGGCGGCAGAGAACTGGAAGGAATGGCGGCCAAAGTAGGTGTTGGCTTTGGGGATTGGGGACCTCAACCCAATTGAGATGGTTTGGGATGAGTTGGACCGCAGAGTGAAGGAAAAGCAGTCAACAAGTGCTCAGCATATGTCGGAACATTTTCTGGTTACGACATAATTCCATATGTGTTATTTCATAGTTGTGACGTCTTCACTATTATTCTACAATGTAGAAAATAGTAAAAATAAAGAAAAACCCTTGATTTTTCACCTTGAGTATTCTTACCAGTTACCTTTCAGTTACTGATCCAACAGGCTACCTGCCCTAAAATACCATGCTATGTCTCTTGAGGAGTGTGAGCCAGCCTCAGACTCACCTTCATTAGCCACTTGTTAAAAAAAAGTAATGCCGATGGAGAAGACAGAAAAAGACGACCAGGCTCACAGACCGGTCTGTCCGGCATAGGATCTGGACAGGGCAAGTCATGGTGCAGGTTCACTCTTCCCCACAAAAACTACTGCAGGGGCACCATCTTCAAACGGGAGCAATGTACCACGCTGTGCTGTGCTGAAGGTTGGACAGTTAGAAGGGAGGGAAGAGGGGGAGAGAGAGAAAGATGGGAGTAGTTGACAATATAATCAAATTACTGATATCATTTGCTGCTAGCTGAGCATGAAACCTGGTCTCACAGCATTTTGTATTATTCTGTATGCAAATCCGAGAAGCTCCATTAGTATGATATGATACATTTGAGGAGATGGAGAAACTCCATTGGAATCGTATTAACGCCCATTGTGTACGTTGCCCATGCTATGTCAATGGGCAGCGCGGTGCATTCTGGGTGATTCTGGGACTAAGGAGTGTTCTCCTTCAAGCAGTGAACAAGAGTCAATTGGGCACTAGCTCAAAAACCCAACACTAGCATTAATTTTGTCAACAATTAGTACAATATTACAAATATTTTCCAAGATGTGAGATAATGAACTTGCTATCTGTAATATTGTATAGTTGTGGAATTGTGAAATTACGTACTTCCGTGGAAAATCGCAGTGTCTCTCTAATCATAACCTGACTTTGAGAAGGGATTGCGTGACGATCAGTTTAGCAACTGCGTGATGCAGCAAGACAAATTGAATGCGATTGGTCTAGTCTGCTGGGTGGGGCGTTATACGTTCCTTCATTCATTGCCCAATGGGATTCCTATCTCCTCCTTTCTCTAATATCTCTGGTATGGTTTACATACAACAGATGGTTAAGGCAAACATTGGGTGGTTTGTTGGGGTAGGTGTATAACGCTTACGGACAACTTTAGTCTTTTAGCAACTTTAAGTACTTACTACTTTTTAAGCTACTTTGCAACTACTTAGCATGTTAGATAACCTTTCCCCTAACTCCTAAACTTAACCCTTAGTCTAGCTAACGTTACCGAGATAACTAACATTAGCCACAATTTGTAACATAACATACATTTAGCAGATTCATAACATATTGTTCATTTGGCAAAATCGTAACAAACAATACAATTTGTAATGCATAACATATCATACAAAATGGAGAACAGGTTTAAAATACAGAATAGTATGAAATGCTCCGAGACCAGGTTGCAGCGAGCATGTGACAGACTACTGAGTTGAACAATCTGTCTGACCAGTCTTATCAGTAAGCATACTCCAATGTTTATGTAGGCATAGGTTTAAATGTGTGTGGTAGTAATACTATACATGAGCATGCAGATTTGACAAAAAATTGAATGATTAAACACTGTAGTAGCGATGTCACTAGAAAATCCAGTGGCCAAACTAAATCGATTGCATTGCTGATGACACCGGAGAGCAGTATGTATGGGCAAACCACCGGGCTATTCGTCGATAACTTGCTAGTTAGCTCCGGTTTGGCGCTAGCTGCACCAGAGATCTTATAAAACTGTGGCTACCATCTGGTTAAACTCACCAGCTCAACTTGCGAACGGCGGCGGTAACGTAAGCAAAGTTTGGCAGGTCCCGGTTGCCTGCTTCATATTCGATGAGGTTTAACAGCGGTTGGCATCCAACATGTTGTATTACCGCCACCTACTCGACAACTCCCGTATACTTTACTCCCGTCGGCTGCTGTAAAGCTAGGTCTAATTTAATTGTAAATGTACTCTTGTGAATATGACATTTGGCAAAAAGAATAATGAAATTGATTACATTAAATTGTTTACAATGATTTATATCGTAGGTATATAATCCTAGCAGTACATCTCTCCATAATAGGGTCAAATCTTAATTCATATGTTCAACTATAAATCTGTCTTTTTGTATTTTTTATTGTATTTTTTTTATATTTTTTTTATTATGAACACAACGAATACAAAATAACAGAAATATACAAACAAGAGTACATAAACCTAACAGTATGACATAAAGATTAATTTTCAAATTGTTAAATACTTTTATGGTGCATATTACTTTTTTGTTTTTACATTTACTGATAGAAGTTTAATATTATTTTTGAAATTCTATCTTAAACAATGTGAAAGGGGGTTTGTTCTTTGCCCACTTCATTTTATGGACAAATAATCTTCCCTTAAAGATAAACAAATTAACAATGATAGTTAAATCAGGGTCCATATAATTTAGATCACAATAAAACATAATATCAGAGTCTTTCAAATTAACATTAATAGTTGTTTCTTTTAAAATAAAATCTTCTAACTCACACAAATCTTCTGACAAAAGAGTAGTCCCAAAATAAATGGTCAAGAGTCTCTGGGTCACAATCACAAAATACACATTTATTATCACATTGCTTACAGAATTACAAAAGGGTTTTCTAATGATCAATTAGCCTTTTAAAATGATAAACTTGGATTAGCTAACACAACGTGCCATTGGAACACAGGAGTGATGGTTGCTGATAATGGGCCTCTGTACGCCTATGTAGATATTCCATTAAAAAATCTGCCGTTTCCAGCTGCAATAGTCATTTACAACATTAACAATGTCTACACTGCTTTTCTTTCAAAAACAAGGACGTTTCTAAGTGACCCCAAACTTTTGAACGGTAGTGTATGTTATGGTTCACTCTTAGTTTTCCTTATCGCCACTGTGGAATGTCCATGTTGATCGTCTTGGTTCTCTTGATCCATCCACCTGTCTTCTTTGTTAGTCAGGCCTGACGCCTTCATCACGTAGTTTATTCCTGTAATGTCATGTAATATGGCTGAAGATGCAGAATTTTATGCCAGGCCCCTTCTAATAGGGTAAAACAGACTCGTTAGATCTTTGACCACACACCCTCAAGACAGACTACATGTCCTCTGTCAAATCAAGACTGGAATTTTTACTCAAAACAAAAGTTGTAAAAGTATGCTAGACATTTATAGAATAAATCACACCTAGTTTGATGTTTCTGTGACCAACTGAATTAGTTACTGATTTATACAGCTTTAAATAGCATTTGAAACTTTGTATGTATTCCAACAAATCAAAACTGGACATTTTATTCAAAACAAAGGTTGTAAAAGTATGCTAGACATTTATAGGAAAAAAACATCTTTTTTTTACATTTCTGTGACAATCGATGAATTAGTTATTGATTTTTACAATTTTAAAATGACTTTTGGCGAATGTCTGTTGAATGTCTGTTGAATGTGTAATGTGTGAATATAAAACCAACATTACCTCGGTGTCTTACCTTCTTTACATGAATACAGTGTCAAAGAAGATGCAACGGCGTTTCTGGGTGGTCGTTACAAAAAAGGTACAATTTTAATGTATGCCTTTTTTCACGGTTTTCAGGATAATATTTATGAATAATTAAAAAATAAACTTTTTAAATAAGTAGGTATGTGTGAGGCAATATCCAATCCCTTTGAAGGCACACTATTTATACATTTTTTTTGTGTGTGAAACCACACTTTCTGCGTTGTTGTTCAAATAATTTGTTTTATTTTGTATAATATAAGCTTCTGTCTTAAGCATCCTAAATAAAGCAACGACTCAAAGCTGCACCACGGAGTTTTGATTGACGTTTTTTTAATCTGATAATCACACGCTGCTATTGATTGCTGACCAGCAGATATCACTAATGTACATTGTGAAAAGATAATGGAGCTCTGTGTAATGAACCGTTTTCCGGGTGAAAAAGCCCTGAAGCTTTCAGAAAACCTCACTTTGCAGCACAAACCATCAGCTCACTGTATGTGGACCGACACATTGATCACACCGACAGCATCATTACACAAAATGGTACTCAGCATCATCTGGATATGTGTGCAAGCAAATTAACCTATGCACTTGATTTTGCTCTCCTGAAGCCGCTGGTGCATGTTGGATTTTGGGATCTTGGTCCAATGGAAAGAATCACAGTGCGAGAGGTAGAGGCGATGGATCACTCTCCCTACCTGGTCCAGGATGACCTGAATCAAGTGCGCCCCATTCAATTACGGCAGAGCATAACCACTCCCCCAATGAAATCAAGACAAAGGAGATGATTGTGGACTACAGGACAAGGAGGACCGAGCACGTCCCCATTCTCATCGACGGGGCTGGAGAGAAGTGGTGTCCACATCACCAACAAACTAGCATGGGTCCTCAGATCCTCAAAGTTATACAGCTGTACCATCGAGAGCATCCTGACTGGTTGCATGGTATGGCAACTGCTCGGCCTCCGACTGCAAGGCACTACAGAGGGTAATGCGTATGTCCCAGTACATCACTGGGGCCAAGCTTCCTGCCATCCAGGACCTCTATACCAGGCGGTGTCAGAGGAGGGTCCTAAATATTGTCAAAAAGACTCCAGCCACCCTTGTTCTCTCTGCTACCGCACGGCAAGCAGTACCGGAGCACCAAGTCTAGGTCCAAAAGGCTTCTTAACAGCTTCTAGCCCCAAGCCATAAGACTCCTGAACAGCTAATCAAATGGCCACCCAGACTATTTGCATTGTACCCCTCTCCCCCACTCTTACACTGCTGCTACTCTCTCTTTATCATCTATAAATTGTCACTTTAACTCTACCTACATGTAGATATTAATCATTTACCTTGACTTACCGGTCCCCCGCACATTGATTGACGCTGTACCGGTACCCCCTGTATATAGCCTCGCTGCTGCAATTTTACTGCTGCTCTTTAATTATGTTTTTATTTTTAACTTAACACTTATTTTTCTTAAAACTGCATTGTTGGTTAAGCATTTCACTGTAAGGTCTAATCTTGTTGTATTCGGCGCATGTGACAAATAACATTTGATTTGAGGCCCACTCATCGCAGCTAGGTGGCAGTATTATTATTTTTCCAAGCAAAATAATGCCAAGACAAGTGCTGTAAGTACTTCCGGTGGCAACTACAGCGAAGAAGAAATCGCTAATTCGGAGGTTTGGCTGTTGTGCTCCTAGGTTTTTATCATTGATATTAAGCTAAAATAAATATAAACACCTCGACACAAACCGTTTCAGGATTCCAATTGCATCTTCCTGAAACGTTTGCGAAACACCGTTGGACACTGGGATTTGGGGCGGCAGGGTAGCCTAGTGGTTAGAGCGTTGGACTAGTAACCGGAAGGTTGCGAGTTCAAACCCCCGAGCTGACAAGGTACAAATCTGTCGTTCTGCCCCTGAACAGGCAGTTAACCCACTGTTCCTAGGCCGTCATTGAAAATAAGAATGTGTTAACTGACTTGCCTGGTTAAATAAAGTTTTTAAAAAAAAATGTAACTAGCCAGCTAAGTTTGCCACGTTATTAATTAGCTAGGTAGCTAACGCTAGCTACAATTGCTAGCTCTAGTACACCGTTTGGCGCTGGTAGAATGGCGGAGGAGGAAGACGAAACCAATTTCGACGAGGATTTGGATGACGGGGCGGGTGGAACAGATGGGAGCCACGGCAAGCGAAAACGGTTGTTTTCTAAAGAGCTTCGGTGTATGATGTATGGGTTTGGAGACGACCAGAATCCATACACTGAATCAGTGGACATCCTGGAGGACCTTGTGATCGAGTTCGTCACGGAGATGACACACAAAGCCATGTCCATCGGACGCCAGGGCCGTGTCCAGGTGGAAGACATTGTTTTCCTCATCCGGAAAGATCCAAGGAAGTTTGCCAGAGTGAAGGACCTCTTGACGATGAACGAGGAGTTGAAGAGAGCCCGCAAGGCCTTTGATGAAGCAAACTATGGTTCTTAGGTCCTGTGATTGTAGAGGGATATGGGCTTCAACATGTCGCATTGTCCATGCTGTTTGTTCTGCTATGATTATTACACATGTTTTTATAAGGATCTAACGTTTATTTTGTAGCAGATGTGGCCATAGAGATATTAATTGACCATCCACTTGTGACTTCAGATATGTTTGTGCTCATGTCAAATGCCAATGCCTTACATATCTTTATCAAAATCATATTTGTGTGGTTTTCTGGCAGACTAGATGCTATGTTGCTGCCTTTCAGTTGGGAATTGCACGTTTGTTCACAAATAATTTCTCAATCTAATAGCGTAGACGAACAGGATGGCAGGTAGCGGAGTGTTTTGCTGTTTCGAATACCCGAGCTGACACTGAAAGAAATGGTCAATTTGTAAGTCGCTCTGGATAAGAGCGTCTGCTAAATGACTTAAATGTAAATGTCTGTACCCTTGAGCAAGGCACTTAACCCTAATTTGTTTTAGGGGGCTGCCTACTATGACTTACCCTGTAAAACATCCCATTTCACTGCACTTATCCGGTGTATGTGAAACCTAATACTGGAAAGTTCTCACTAAAGTAATATATAATAATAATATATGCCATTTAGCAGACGCTTTTATCCAAAGCGACTTACAGTCATGTGTGCATACATTCTAAGTATGGGTGGTCCCGGGAATTGAACCCACTACCCTGGCGTTACAAGCGCCATGCTCTACCAACTGAGCCACAGAAGGACTGTCTGAAGGATATTGCTTTGCAGTATAAATCATGTCATGTGAGCTAACTTTGCTCTTGTGAGAGGATTGTCCCATTCATCGCTAAGGATAGGCATAGTGAAATTAATACAGTAACTTACACCTTTTGACACAGTCTTCCATCCTTTACGGAGATATTTCAGGACATGGCCCAGAGGGGAGGTCAATGTAGACTTTCTATATGAATCCATGGATGGGTTTTTGTTCCATGGATGGGTTTTTGTTCCAGAACCATTTAACTTGCTCCTACACCTTTAGACAGTGGATATATAGTGTTATAGTTGAATTAACTATTTGGCCTGTTCTGTTATTAAATGTTTGCAAATGAATGCACATGGACCTAACTGCACGCAAGAAAACTGCAGGACTGAGTTTATTCTTTGTCTCTTAACCCTGGGTTTCCCCAAACTCTGTCCTGGAGCCCTCCCCAGGCACACCTTTTGTTTTTTTTAACCCAAGGACTACACAGCTGATTCAAACAACCAACTCATCAAGCTTTGAATCAGTTGTGTAGTGCTAGGGCAAAAGGTGCACCCCTTGGGGCAGGACCAACTTTAGGAAACCCTGCCTTAACCCACTATCAGTACTCTATTTTAAGTGGGACTCCTTTGGCTACTTAGTTTGCATAATCAATATATTAAAAACTTGCCAGGATTTCCCCCTGATGGTATATATTTATTTGTATTTTGCAATGAGTAAGTAGGCCTAGCTTCACTGCTTTCTAATCTGGCTTGTTATTTTGGTCCAACAGTAACGGCATCAAAGACAAGATGGATGTATGAATCAAAGTTAAAAAAATATATATATTTTGACATTCCTCAATAATAGCCTACAGACCAACTTCCAGTGAGCATGTGTTTATTAATATCTCCTTTCAAACCATTTGTTATTACAGTGACGTGATTGGTCTAAGCAGCGATCACAAGCAGCCCATTAGACTACGTTCTGACTAAGCTCCCAGCTTCAGGCTGTTGTGCTGAGTGCCTATGATGCACTGAGCCATTCTGTAGAGTTGCAGTTATTTTCACATCCCGGGCCTTGCCCACCTGATTTGGGGAACAGCAGCAGCTTGGTGTCATAATCACAAGCAGGAAGGGCTCAAAAGCTCTGGTAACTTCCACCAGGTGCCTGTCGAACAGGTCTAGTTGTTTTTCGAGGTGGATGAATGGGGGCAATGGACCAGATAGGGAGGGTGAGTTGGAGTGGGTCAATAGAGGATCGGAATAGGTCAGCAGGGGTCAAAGGAAGGAGGAATGTCCATGAGTCTCCGTTTTACTGCACATTTTCCATCATCTTGAGGAATTCTGAAAAATGAATCCATTATGAACAAAACATGTAAATGTATTTCAGGGTCAATTAAAAAGTCCCTCAGTATCCATTATGAAAATGCAGGTCAATATGTAGGCTAATTAGCCAATCAGCACCACAGTTATAATTAAAGGCATCATCCCTATGTCGTACCGTCAAAGTCCAGCATGCCATCAGCGTTCTTGTCTCCATCCTTCAGCAGCTCATCAATTTCCTCCTCTGAGATTTGTTCGCCAGAGCTGCGGATGATGATGGCGAACTCTTCTCTGTCGATATAGCCGTCGGCATTCCTGCATAAGTAACAAATTGGAAGGAGTTTACGAGCCTTTCGACATCATTTGAAAGCTGACTGTAATTGCACACATGTAAACGGTAACCTCTTCTCCCCAAGCCTGTAACGTACTTGTCGAACACACGGAAACATTCCGCTAACTCTCCCTCGGACTTTCCGGCCTGGTCCTCCTTTAGGAGCCTCACCATCATGACCAAGAACTCCTCGAAGTCGATGGTTCCGCTACCTGAGGTGAAGGGCCAGATTACGCATCACGCTCGAATAAAAAAAACTACTACAGACAATGTTAACAGGTACTTATGAAACACTGGTCACAACACGGGCATTGGTTTCCCAAAACGCAAGCGTTCCATTTAGGTTTGTATATACACACACATTCAGGTAGGCTAACAGTCTATTTTAGATTCAGCTGTTTCTCACCATCCTCATCGACCTCCTCAATGATTTCATCCAACTCCTCTCTTGTCGGATTCTGGCCCAACATCCTCATGACCTGACCCAATTCCTTGGTGCTGATATCACCGCCACCGTCGGTGTCAAACATGTCGAAGGCAGCCTTGAACTCTAGAATGATTAGGCCATAAGTATCGGGAAACGAATTATTATATTCATTAGACCTGACGTGAATTAACGGCAACATGGTTTGCTATGGGCCTACTCACCGTTAAGCATCTCCTCGCTCAAGTATGAGCGGGCCTCCTGTTGCGCGTCAGTCTAGAGGAAAAACAGCGCCACATGTGTCAAGTCATTGTAGTGACCATCTCTCCAAGACAACATATATATTTTTTGAAGCAAAAGTTATTGGCTATTAGCATTCGTGTGTTTGTATTGACAGTCACACGTGCCCTGCCCAAAAAGGGTAGGTTAGGCCTATACGACCTACGGACAGCTCTTAGGCCAAGTGAAAATGTGCCATGCTATTTTAGGCTCAACACATTACACCCCCCTCCCTCCCTCCGTGTATGGCCATACTGACATACAATCTGACAGAATTTGTCGCATAAGCACTATCCGCAGCCTTGCTGTCGGACTCCCTTTTAGGTTGCGTGCCTGACAAGTACCCATATCTACCCTGCGCCCCCACAACTTTCATGTTCCAGATATATATAGATATCTACTTTATATATCTATACACACTATAAACTTAGATATATAAAGGATCTATCTATACACTGTAAACATATGACACTTTATGCACTTTATATTTTTTGGTTAAGCAATTTAGTGATTGTTATCAAGATGATTGAGAAATCATGAGCTAAGCTAATTACTGTACTATTTCAATCGGATGTTTTATACCTTACACTTTATATTGAGAAAATACATTGTTGAAATTATTCTCAAATAAATCATTTCAAAATTAGGCTAATTTTATTTTAATTGCCCTAATTTCTTTACCCATCCAAATGTAACCTTGCACATTTAACCTGTACAAACTCGCTATTCATTATGCTTTTATTCGTGTAATTGGTTTCATGTGTTCAAGTCATTGTTCTTACCATGGTTGCTGATTAGCTTTCCCCTAAATATCCACGGAAATATAGCCCAAAGGAGTGGTCAATCCGCGTGCACCTCAACAGAAAGACTAGACGTCAAGTGAGTTTAGACACACTTTAAACCGGTCACCTAAGACACGCCCACTGATGCTCACAGGACTCCAGATTTAGAATCTTGAACTTTTTAGGGTTCTGAGGCCCCCCACCAGCCAATAAAAGTGGAGAGTGGTGGTCTTGAATCTGCAAACATTTAATTGATGGGGTAAACTTAGCTATTAGGAAGTTTTGGGAAGTTTTCAGGTACATGTCACTATTGAAAGGCGCACAACATTTCTGGGCATTGAAGTAAGACTTTTTTTATTAGTATCCATCTTACCAGTTGTTTCTTTTGATTGTAAGTCAAGTGTCAAACTCATTCCACAAAGGGCTGAGTGTTTGCTGGTTTTCGCTATTCCCTTGTAATTGATTGATGAATTAAGGTCAATAATTATTAAATAACTCCCTTCACCTGGTTGTCGAGGTCTTAATTGAAAGGAAAAAACAAAAACCAGCAGAGACTAGGCCCCCCCAGGCAATGAGTTTGACACCCCTGTTGTAAGTGCAGCAGGTTTGAGGTGCCTGAATGTAACAGTATGCCTATCTATTCCCTGTCAGACACAATGTTTTAGCTCATCAACCTAAACAAATTCCCTCTCCGGACCCACTCTCCAAGTTTAAACCTTTTTTGCAGATTTCCAGAAGGGAATGAACCCTGCCCTTTTAAGCAATCTCTGAAATGATTGCATTCTGAAACAAGGTGTAGCTTATGTCCAAGCATGCACTTGTGATTTCAAGCAAACATGGTGATTGCTGTTACCATACTTTAAACCAAGGTAGGCCTCTGCATTGCTGATAAAGAAGGGTGGGCCCAGAGTGGTTTGTGACTGTGGGATGGCGTTTTCTTCTGGGCGTGAAACCCTACCCTGTGGAAAAGGGCTGCAGAAGCTGGAAGCTGGCAGTGCTATGCCTTGAATAGCAGACGATTTATGGTTGTATGGGGACAGGACAGAGACGGAGCACACCCTTAATCACAGTATCGTATCCAATAAACAGGCCAACCACTCAATATTTGACTATCCTTGTATGGTGGTAGTTTCCTGAGCAGAGATAATAAGGCCTGATGTCTTAGAGGGAGGAGGAGCGGTGGGATACTGGGGTATTATGGGGAAGAAGGGGGTGGGATGTTGTTAGTGGTGGTGGCGAGGAGGGGGGAGGGTTTAATGGCTATATACTCAGGGAACAGAGGATATCCACCAAAATAAGGATTTGGTGGGGTGCTGCTACGACACATTACAAACCTCCTCTAGGTTCTTATTCCAGACATCTTCAAGGTACGCTGTTGCATCGGGTAGCGGTGTCAGAGCCTCCGGGGATGGCATCTTACAATACTGATATGGTATTTGTAACCTCTTCATGGAGACAGAGTGGTGTCAGAGTGGTGTCAGAGCGGTGTCAGAGCCTCCGGGGATGGCATCTTACAATACTGATATGGTATTTGTAACCTCTTCATGGAGACAGAGTGGTGTCAGAGCGGTGTCAGAGCGGTGTCAGAGCATTCTTATCACTGTTAACTGCTGCAGTCTAGTTTTTTGATCATCATGGATGACATCTCTCAAGTGATGAAAAGATCATTGATTTTGCAAGTTGCATTTAGCTACTCAATTAGAAGCTTCTGAAAGTTTTCTTCATCTGTACAGTCTTTTTATTTTAGTTAACTGTTTTGGACTTTGCTCCTTAACCTAATGTTGTAGGCTTATTTCTCTTTCATCCGTTTTCATGAATCTTTCAAGATTCATCACACGAAAAACGACAACAAAGGACCTCAGAAGGATTAGGCAGAGCCAATCAGGATGACTGTTTTTTTTTCTGTGGACTTTGGAACAAAGGTGTTTTCAGAAACCAAGGACACTGACAGGTGGGAATAGTTATTATATGGGAATAGGAGAGAGGAGGAGAACGTGGAATATACGGGGTGAGGGAGGGCTAGGATACCTGAAATATTGCAGTCATAAGTCAGGGTGGGTGAGAGTGGCAAGGCAAGGTAGGTGGGGGCTAGGATACCTGAGATGTTGCAGTCATAAGTCAGGGTGGGGGAGAGTGGCAAGGGACGGGGGTAGAAGTAGCTGTGGTGGGGGAGGGGTAGTGGTACTGGAGCAGTAGTGGTACTGGAGCAGTCTGTTTCATTAGAGTAGGGCTGATAGTGTTGCATTATGGGAGAAACGGTAGAGTGGAGTCATACAGAAGGAGCAGACAATGATCCAGTCTACTGGATCAACATGACAACAAGGAGATGGAAACATATGTTAAAGATGAAAGCAGATTTATTTTGAAAGTACTCTGTACAGGGTTGACTGCAAGAGGGGAGAGACGCAGAAAGGAGAGTGGCGAGACGCAGAGAGGAGAGTGGGAGGGGTGAGACAGAGAGAGGAGAGGATAGGAGGAGGGGCGAGACGCAGAGAGGAGAGGGGCTAGAAGCAGAGAGGAGAGGGGCGAGGGGAGGGGTGCGAGTGGCGAGACACAGAGGGGCCAGAGGGGTGTAGCATTTCTTGAGAGGGAGCAGGTGTAAAGAGACAGCTGGGTGGGAAGTGTTAGGTTGCGGGGAGCGGAAAGACCCTTCGTCTTAAAAGGGTTGGACGTATATTTATAGCCACAGAGTCAACATGACTGAGATCGGCAGCATCGAGGAAGGGGTAAATAACCTTCCGTTATTGTCTTTTCTCAAACCCTATTTTAGCTTTACTGTAGTGTTTTGGGGTGGAATCATTACTGTAGTTGTTTTGGGCAGACTCCTTACAATATCTATATATATATATATATATATTTATATCTATATCCTATGTATATGATTAGGCAGGGGCGCTGCCATGGGTGGGCATAGGCCCACCCACTTTGGAGCCAGGCCCACCCACTGGGGAACCAGGCACAGCCAATCAGAATGAGTTTTCCCCCACAAAAGGGCTTTCTTATAGACATAAATACTCCTCCGTTTCCTCAGCTGTCCGGTTGGCTGGTCTCAGACGATGCCACAGTGAAAGAAGCCGGATGTGGAGGTCCTGGGCTTATGGTAGAGAAATTAACATTACATTCTCTGGCAACAGCTCTGGTGGACATTCCTGCAGTCAGCATGCCAATTGCAGTGTCCTTTTATTGTCCCCAGCACAAGGTGCAGCTGTGTTTATTTAACTATGCAAGTCAGTTAAGAACAAATCCTTATTTTCAACATTGTTCTAGGAACAGTGGGTTAACTGCCTTGTTCAGGGGCAGAATGACAGTTTTTTACCTTGTCAGCTCAGGGATTCAATCCAGCAACCTTTCGGTTATTGGCTCAAAGCTCTAACCACTACGCTACCTGCTGCCCTGTGTAATGATCATGCTCGTTAATCAGATTCTTGATGTGCCACACCTGTCAGGTGGATCGATTATCTTGGTAGAGGAGAAATGCTCACGAACAGGGATGTAAACAAATTTTAGCACAAAATTTTAGAGAAATTAAGCTTTTTGTGCATGTGAAAAATATCTGGGATATTTTATTTCAGCTCATGAAACATGGGACCAACCATGTTGCGTTCATATTTTTGTTCAGTATATATTCTAGACTTTGACTTTAAAAAAAATATTTCTTCATTTCTATTTAAAAAAAAAACTTGTTGTATAGTCTGTATTTTTTATTGTATTGCTAGATATTACTGATATTAACACAAGCATTTCATTGCACCTGCAATAACATCTGCAAATCTGTGTACGCCATCAATAAACTTTGATTTGATTTGTAGTGTTTTTGGGTAGACTCTTTACTGTAAGTAGTCGTAAAGACTCAAAAAGAAAATGTGGCTTTCATTTTTGTATTAGATTTTTTTCCATTCAGAAACAGTTGTTCTTTTCTTCAAGCAGGAGAAGTGACACATGGAAAGGGTCACAAAGGAATGTTGGTCTTGTTACTGTACATTCTCCATCATTTTCAGAAATTCTGGAACACAGAAGAAAGGGGTTCATTGGTTCCTCTCCCACCAACTACTACTGAGAATACTTTTATCCCTATCCACCTCCCTCTCTGTGGGATACGAAAACACCTTACTGTAATCATCAAACTACAACCTTCTACCCCAAGCACAATATATAGTATCCCCCTATAACCCTGTATGTGTCCAGTCACCAGAGGACCAATGTTATATATGAGCCCTTTCATGTTAATGTTTATGTCATGTGGATGTGGTACTTCCGTGATCCCAGACCTCAACGTTGTATTCTGTTGTGAATATTTGTTGTAGAAAAACCCAGAACAGCGGGAGTTGAGTTTAGTCAAGACTTGTGGTCATTAATATTAATTAAAGAAATAAACTTGCCTACACAAATTACCATAGTTTAAACAGTCAACTGTGTGTGTGTGTGTGTGTGTGTGTGTGTGTGTGTGTGTGTGTGTGTGTGTGTGTGTGTGTGTGTGTGTGTGTGTGTGTGTGTGTGTGTGTGTGTGTGTGTGTGTGTGTGTGTGTGTGTGTGTGTGTGTGTGTGTGTGTGTGTGTGTGTGTGTGTGTGTGTGTGTGTGTGTGTGTGTGTGTGTGTGTGTGTGTGTGTGCATTCCAGTCTATATTTACCCACAGACCGTGCACCCAAATTGCCCCTGTTATTCCCAAACCAATCACTAGTCAAAGTTACTATGCTATCGTTTACCATTGACTATTAGGCATCTACATGTTTATGTTCAGTTAGCACAACACATGAATGTGAATGATATTTCCATTGCAGTAAATGAAGCCTGTGTGTGTGGGAGTGAATGTCTTACCATCAAAATCAAGCCTGTTGTCTTTGTTTAGGTCTGCGTCAGTCATTAGCTCGATACATTCCTCCTCTGTGACTGGCTCTCCAGTGGCGGCCAAGATGTCATTTAACTCCTCACGGTCAATAAAACCGTCACCATTTCTGTTGTATTGGGCAGAGGATAAGATCAGTTGAGATACATGAGAATAATGTAACACATAGCTGCTGTATTTGTCATTAGAGCTTCCGAACGAGGTCCTGTGATTATCCATCCATCAGATACCGTGTGGTATCCCTGGTTGGTTATGGTGAACCACGGGTGAGAAACCTTTGTGTCATGTCAATAAGCACGAGACTCCAGGAGTTATGATTCCGGGGACGACGTACTTGTCGAAAATACGGAAGACCTCTGATAACTCTTCCTCAGACTTGCCGGCCTGGTCCTCCTTTAGGAGCCTCACCATCATGACCAAGAACTCCTCGAAGTCGATGCTGCCGCTACCTGGTGTTTGGAGGAGGGGAAGACAACCAGGGGCTCATGAGATGAAGCAGGGACATGGGATGTATGAATAATAGTAGAAATACCCTGGCCAGACATTTGACCCAGTCAGTTATTTTACCATCCTCATCGACCTCCTCGATGATCAGGGCCAACTCCTCTCTGGTCGGGTTCTGGCCCAACATCCTCATCACCTGACCCAACTCCCTGGTGCTGATGTCACCGCCACCGTCACTGTCAAACAGGTTGAAGGCAGCCTGGAACTCTGGAGGGGAAAGTTGGTGTTTACTGAGACAAATTCTCACCTGTTGACCTTAATGTCCTCTTGGTACAATCAGAGACATGTGGATAGGTTATTTATTACACACGTGGCTTACCGGCAATCATGTCCTCGCTCAGGAAGGAGCGGGCATCACTCTGTGTTTCAGTAGGCTAGAGGGGGAGGATAGGGGAAGTTGTATTCATATATATGTTTTCTCTCATGTACTAGTTCACTGTGCCTGTGGTGTTATATAATTATATATTATATATTAAAATAAACCTTTCTGAGAAGATTAATACAAGCATTGTAGAGCAGGGTTGGAGTCAATTCAATAAGCGATTTGAATTTAAACTTTAAAAAATGGAAATACTTTTTAGTTTTTTGAGAAGTAATTTAAAACAGATTGCATTTTTTTCAATTATTGAATTGGAATTTCAGTTTATTTCCTGAATTGACTGCCTTCAATTCTAATTGACTGCAACTGTGCCGTAGAGCTGTCATTGAAGAGAGCATGTAGGATTCAGACCACAGTCTGGACACCCTATAGCTACAGACAGCTGTTATCACACTGTATGGGATGGGTCATTTAGTACATTTTAATAAAGAACATACTTTATTTAACTAGGCAAGTCAGTTAAGAACAAATTCTTGTTTACAATGACGGCCTACCCCGGCCAAACCCAGACGATGCTGGGCCAATTGTGCGCCGCCCTATGGGACTCCCAATCACAGCCAGTTGTGGTACAGCCTGGATTTGAGCCAGAATATCTGTAGTGATGCCTCTAGCACCGAGATGCAGTGCCTTAAACCTCTGTGCCACTTATTTCCCCCCATATATCTGTCATCACCTCCACCTACCTACCATTGACAGGCAGCAACTCCTCACACATCTACATCAAGCTAAATGACCAGCTACATTATTTAACAAGATATTAAATGTTCACAAACTTTCCACTTTTAGCACCTTATTTTCATTTATCATTTCAGTCTAGAACCAACAGTCCATAAGCAGAACCAACAGCCCATAAACAGAACCAACAGTCCATAAACAGAACCAACAGAACCAACAGTCCATAAACAGAACCAACAGTCCATAAGCAGAACCAACAGCCCATAAACAGAACCAACAGTCCATAAACAGAACCAACAGAACCAACAGTCCATAAACAGAACCAACAGCCCATAAACAGAACCAACAGCCCATAAACAGAACCAACAGTCCATAAACAGAACCAACAGTCCATAAACAGAACCAACGGTCCATAAACAGAACCAACGGTCCATAAACAGAACCAACAGCCCATAAACAGAACCAACGGTCCATAAACAGAACCAACAGTCCATAAACAGAACCAACAGTCCATAAACAGAACCAACAGTCCATAAACAGAACCAATAGTCCATAAACAGAACCAGCACATATTTGTACAGGTTCATGGTAGAAAATAAGAATCTAACAACATTATTTATTTCCTTTCAATGTCATTAATGAACATATTGTATAACTGTTAAGAAGCAGCAGAAAAGCAATATAGATTATTTCCAAGAAAAGTAATGAAGCAGTATAGGACTGTCTGTCTTTGCTCCTTGAACCATATGGGTTCAACAGCAAAAACATATGACAGCCACTTGGTACACCTCCAGGGAGAGTTGATAGTCAATCACAGTCATGTCCCACCATTCTGCCCCTACTCTGATTCATTCATCCTCTTTAACAACTCCTTGTACTCTGAGCAGCCCCCCCGCAACCCAATCCCTCACATTCATTATCCTGCCTCCCTCTGGCATGTCAAAAGATTATGCCAGAGTCATTACTAGTGTCTATGTCTACACTGTGACACATAGACACAGATATGCTGGCCATCCACCTGTCAATCACTCACTTTGTCACTATCAATCACATTGTCACTATCAATCACATTGTCACCGTGTTCTGTCTAGCCAGCACCACTGTCTCAGTAACCTTTGGTGACCATGGTGGCCTAGGAAAAACGTTAACAACGGCATACCGTTGTTAACCGATATTATACCGTATGATGTTTGCTCTATGGTACATGCAACTTAATATCACTCATACAAGCAAATAGAAAAAATGCTACAAGAACAAAACTAGAGCCTTCAAAAACGGTAAAATCAGTCGCTCTCTTTACGTAAATTGTTTGGTCTAGCTGTACTCCACAGCTGGGCCAGCATGTGTGTGTGTGTGTGTGTGTGTGTGTGTGTGTGTGTGTGTGTGTGTGTTGTTTGATCACAGGCAGGACTAGTCCATTTTCAAATCAATCAGTAATATCCATCTTCAGCAATTCCACTCTATTCCCCACAATGGAAAAAAATATCAGCAAAAACTTTTTTTTAAAGAAAAAAAGAAATCCGACATCATCTGTCGAAAAAAAAAGCAGAATGAACCAAACAGTCCTGAAACATCTGTTCAAGAAAGATTCTTATCTTCGTTCGCTCTCGGTTTCTCCCTCTACAGAATCTTACCATGGTGGCTGTCTCCGCTGCAACAGACAACAGAGAGAAAGGGGGTCCAGGGAAAGAGTGCCTTTCTGATACACCGTTGATAGACACAGTACTATGACTACCCAATAAGTACCCCTTATCTAGGTAACTTTTGTCTGAATATGATCAGGATTGGGCAAGAAGCCCTTTGCCTGGACTAGCATCAACCAATCGTCTTGCTGCTTACTTTGTAACGCCACAAAACCTCCACCTCACTCATACCCCCCTCTCCTTAAGCTCCCTCCATATTTAGCTAAAGGACAAGAGTAGCCAGTCTCAATGACATGTATTATGGCAAGTGTTCAATTGACCATCTAACAGCAGATGGACACTGTCTGTCACACACACATACACACACACACAAGCATGTACATACACACACACACACACACACACACACACACACACACACACACACACACACACACACACACACACACACACACACACACACACACACACACACACACACACACACACACACACACACACACACACGCACTGGCCTTGTGTTGTATGTGGGATGGGCTGGACATGAGGGGGAAGGATTTTCTGTCTTCACTCAGTCTGCACTCTTCACGATACTCACGGCCTCGCACTTGTGACATCTGTAAACGACATGCACATGAAGTTATGATCTCTCATCGAACAACGGTGACATCAAATCAACCATCACAACGATCTCTTTTTCTCCTCATTGAGAATTGCCAAACGCCGACAGATCAGAGGTCTCAACAAGGATATCAAACCCATCTAATTATACAAGAACTTAGAAGTCGACAACTACTTTGAAGACTGTTATATCTTGATATTTTAAATGTAACTGTAGATATCAGTTTCATGTCTGTGTGTTTGTGTTCTATCTTTCTCTCGCTGCTTGCTCTTTGGCTGTTCTTACAGACCAATCACAAGGAGTGACCTTGTCAGCCACTAATCTCCCGATCCACTTCATTGGTCTTCCATGCCCGATCAGGTTTCTCTCATGGTAATCCTTCAAGATCTTGAGTTTCGTTGGCTTTGCAAATATACAGTATCTGTTCTCAAGGCCCATCGGTGTGTGTTATAGACTGGCAATCATAATCAGACTTACGCACGCACGCACGCACGCACGCACGCACGCACGCACGCACGCACGCACGCACGCACGCACGCACGCACGCACGCACGCACGCACGCACGCACACACACACACACACACACACACACATACACACATACACACATACACACATACACATAGATATTACTGCACTGTCGGAGCTAGAAGCACAAGCATTTCGCTACACCCACAATACCATCTGCTAAATATGTGTATGAGACCAATAACATTTAGATTAGATTTCATTTGACATAAAACACTGAACATACAATGCTACTGACAGTCACACTAAGGCACTCACACAAAATACACTACTAAAGTTTCCAGATGCACACACACACACACACACACACACACACACACACACACACACACACACACACACACACACACACACACACACACACACACACACACACACACACACACACACACACACACACACACACACACATACACACACACACACATACACACACACACACACACACACACTCTTACACACAGACAGGTCATTCCACGAGTAGAATACAGAAATTGTGCGCCAATATTGAATTTTAAAAGTCTGTCTATATTAAATGAAGTGCCATTTTTTTTTTCATGTGAATAAAAACTTGCTAAGTGTCAAGAATCAGCATGACCCTCATCAAGTATTTCCAACTTCCAGGAAGATTTTAAATGACTCAGCCCCAAAATGTCTTCATGTTTTCATCATCATTGTAAAGCCCAAGCTTTATTTTTGCTCATTTCTGAACATTATTATTTATGTCATGTGATTCATTTACATCTGCCCCTGATTTTAAGGTAATGAATTAATTTGAACCCTGTTATGTGAACTGAACTCTTGTTTTAATATGGTGAAATTATTAATTAAAAGTAAATTGAACATCTACTAGTCAAATCAAAGTGTGAAAGCAGCTAAACTGGTTCTCGTCTTTTTGGCCATTTTCTGGTGTTTTGTGGGGGGAAGCTGAGCAGGTGGAGCTTAACACGTCAACCCTGTTACCCAGAGATAGACAGGCTAGAATAACACATCAACCCTGTTACCCAGAGATAGACAGGCTAGAATAACACATCAACCCTGTTACCCATAGATAGACAGGCTAGAATAACACATCAACCCTGTTACCCAGAGATAGCTAGGCTAGAATAACACATCAACCCTGTTACCCAGAGATAGCTAGGCTAGAATAACACATCAACCCTGTTACCCAGAGATAGACAGGCTAGAATAACACATCAACCCTGTTACCCAGAGATAGACAGGCTAGAATAACACATCAACCCTGTTACCCAGAGATAGACAGGCTAGAATAACACATCAACCCTGTTACCCAGAGATAGACAGGCTAGAATAACACATCAACCCTGTTACCCAGAGATAGACAGGCTAGAATAACACATCAACCCTGTTACCCAGAGATAGACAGGCTAGAATAACACATCAACCCTGTTACCCAGAGATAGACAGGCTAGAATAACACATCAACCCTGTTACCCAGAGATAGACAGGCTAGAATAACACATCAACCCTGTTACCCAGAGATAGACAGGCTAGAATAACACATCAACCCTGTTACCCAGAGATAGACAGGCTAGAATAACACATCAACCCTGTTACCCAGAGATAGACAGGCTAGAATAACACATCAACCCTGTTACCCAGAGATAGACAGGCTAGAATAACACATCAACCATGTTACCCAGAGATAGACAGGCTAGAATAACACATCAACCATGTTACCCAGAGATAGACAGGCTAGAATAACACATGAACCATGTTACCCAGAGATAGACAGGCTAGAATAACACATCAACCCTGTTACCCAGAGATAGACAGGCTAGAATAACACATCAACCCTGTTACCTATAGATAGACAGGCTAGAATAACACATCAACCCTGTTACCCAGAGATAGACAGGCTAGAATAACACATCAACCCTGTTACCCAGAGATAGACAGGCTAGAATAACACATCAACCCTGTTACCCAGAGATAGACAGGCTAGAATAACACATCAACCCTGTTACCCAGAGATAGACAGGCTAGAATAACACATCAACCCTGTTACCCAGAGATAGACAGGCTAGAATAACACATCAACCCTGTTACCCAGAGATAGACAGGCTAGAATAACACATCAACCCTGTTACCCAGAGATAGACAGGCTAGAATAACACATCAACCCTGTTACCCAGAGATAGACAGGCTAGAATAACACATCAACCCTGTTACCCAGAGATAGACAGGCTAGAATAACACATCAACCCTGTTACCCAGAGATAGACAGGCTAGAATAACACATCAACCCTGTTACCCAGAGATAGCTAGGCTAGAATAACACATCAACCCTGTTACCCAGAGATAGACAGGCTAGAATAACACATCAACCCTGTTACCTATAGACAGACAGGCTAGAATAACACATCAACCCTGTTACCCAGAGATAGCTAGGCTAGAATAACACATCAACCCTGTTACCCAGAGATAGACAGGCTAGAATAACACATCAACCCTGTTACCCAGAGATAGACAGGCTAGAATAACACATCAACCCTGTTACCCAGAGATAGACAGGCTAGAATAACACATCAACCCTGTTACCCAGAGATAGCTAGGCTAGAATAACACATCAACCCTGTTACCCAGAGATAGACAGGCTAGAATAACACATCAACCCTGTTACCTATAGACAGACAGGCTAGAATAACACATCAACCCTGTTACCCAGAGATAGCTAGGCTAGAATAACACATCAACCCTGTTACCCAGAGATAGACAGGCTAGAATAACACATCAACCCTGTTACCCAGAGATAGACAGGCTAGAATAACACATCAACCCTGTTACCCAGAGATAGACAGGCTAGAATAACACATCAACCCTGTTACCCAGAGATAGACAGGCTAGAATAACACATCAACCCTGTTACACAGAGATAGACAGGCTAGAATAACACATCAACCCTGTTGCCCAGAGATAGACAGGCTAGAATAACACATCAACCCTGTTACACAGAGATAGACAGGCTAGAATAACACATCAACCCTGTTACCCAGAGATAGCTAGGCTAGAATAACACATCAACCCTGTTACCCAGAGATAGACAGGCTAGAATAACACATCAACCCTGTTACCCAGAGATAGCTAGGCTAGAATAACACATCAACCCTGTTACCCAGAGACAGACAGGCTAGAATAACACATCAACCCTGTTACCCAGAGATAGACAGGCTAGAATAACACATCAACCCTGTTACCCAGAGATAGACAGGCTAGAATAACACATCAACCCTGTTACCCAGAGATAGACAGGCTAGAATAACACATCGACTCTGTTACCCAGAGATAGACAGGCTAGAATAACACATCAACCCTGTTACCCAGAGATAGACAGGCTAGAATAACACATCAACCCTGTTACCCAGAGATAGACAGGCTAGAATAACACATCAACCCTGTTACCCAGAGATAGACAGGCTAGAATAACACATCAACCCTGTTACCCAGAGATAGACAGGCTAGAATAACACATCAACCCTGTTACCCAGAGATAGCTAGGCTAGAATAACACATCAACCCTGTTACCCAGAGATAGACAGGCTAGAATAACACATCAACCCTGTTACCCAGAGATAGACAGGCTAGAATAACACATCAACCCTGTTACCCAGAGATAGACAGGCTAGAATAACACAAAACCCTGTTACCCAGAGATAGCTAGGCTAGAATAACACATCAACCATGTTACCCAGAGATAGACAGGCTAGAATAACACATCAACCCTGTTACCCAGAGATAGACAGGCTAGAATAACACATCAACCCTGTTACCCAGAGATAGCTAGGCTAGAATAACACATCAACCCTGTTACCCAGAGATAGACAGGCTAGAATAACACATCAACCCTGTTACCCAGAGATAGACAGGCTAGAATAACACATCAACCCTGTTACCCAGAGATAGACAGGCTAGAATAACACATCAACCCTGTTACCCAGAGATAGACAGGCTAGAATAACACATCAACCCTGTTACCCAGAGATAGACAGGCTAGAATAACACATCAACCCTGTTACCCAGAGATAGACAGGCTAGAATAACACATCAACCCTGTTACCCAGAGATAGACAGGCTAGAATAACACATCAACCCTGTTACCCAGAGATAGACAGGCTAGAATAACACATCAACCCTGTTACCCAGAGATAGACAGGCTAGAATAACACATCAACCCTGTTACCCAGAGATAGACAGGCTAGAATAACACATCAACCCTGTTACCCAGAGATAGACAGGCTAGAATAACACATCAACCCTGTTACCCAGAGATAGACAGGCTAGAATAACACATCAACCATGTTACCCAGAGATAGACAGGCTAGAATAACACATCAACCATGTTACCCAGAGATAGACAGGCTAGAATAACACATCAACCATGTTACCCAGAGATAGACAGGCTAGAATAACACATCAACCCTGTTACCCAGAGATAGACAGGCTAGAATAACACATCAACCCTGTTACCTATAGATAGACAGGCTAGAATAACACATCAACCCTGTTACCCAGAGATAGACAGGCTAGAATAACACATCAACCCTGTTACCCAGAGATAGACAGGCTAGAATAACACATCAACCCTGTTACCCAGAGATAGACAGGCTAGAATAACACATCAACCCTGTTACCCAGAGATAGACAGGCTAGAATAACACATCAACCCTGTTACCCAGAGATAGACAGGCTAGAATAACACATCAACCCTGTTACCCAGAGATAGACAGGCTAGAATAACACATCAACCCTGTTACCCAGAGATAGACAGGCTAGAATAACACATTAACCCTGTTACCCAGAGATAGACAGGCTAGAATAACACATCAACCCTGTTACCCAGAGATAGACAGGCTAGAATAACACATCAACCCTGTTACCCAGAGATAGACAGGCTAGAATAACACATCAACCCTGTTACCCAGAGATAGACAGGCTAGAATAACACATCAACCCTGTTACCCAGAGATAGCTAGGCTAGAATAACACATCAACCCTGTTACCCAGAGATAGACAGGCTAAAATAACACATCAACCCTGTTACCTATAGACAGACAGGCTAGAATAACACATCAACCCTGTTACCCAGAGATAGCTAGGCTAGAATAACACATCAACCCTGTTACCCAGAGATAGACAGGCTAGAATAACACATCAACCCTGTTACCCAGAGATAGACAGGCTAGAATAACACATCAACCCTGTTACCCAGAGATAGCTAGGCTAGAATAACACATCAACCATGTTACCCAGAGATAGACAGGCTAGAATAACACATCAACCCTGTTACCTAGAGATAGACAGGCTAGAATAACACATCAACCCTGTTACCCAGAGATAGCTAGGCTAGAATAACACATCAACCCTGTTACCCAGAGATAGACAGGCTAGAATAACACATCAACCCTGTTACCCAGAGATAGACAGGCTAGAATAACACATCAACCCTGTTACCCAGAGATAGACAGGCTAGAATAACACATCAACCCTGTTACCCAGAGATAGACAGGCTAGAATAACACATCAACCCTGTTACCCAGAGATAGACAGGCTAGAATAACACATCAACCCTGTTACCCAGAGATAGACAGGCTAGAATAACACATCAACCCTGTTACCCAGAGATAGACAGGCTAGAATAACACATCAACCCTGTTACCCAGAGATAGACAGGCTAGAATAACACATAAACCCTGTTACCCAGAGATAGACAGGCTAGAATAACACATCAACCCTGTTACCCAGAGATAGACAGGCTAGAATAACACATCAACCCTGTTACCCAGAGATAGACAGGCTAGAATAACACATCAACCCTGTTACCCAGAGATAGACAGGCTAGAATAACACATCAACCATGTTACCCAGAGATAGACAGGCTAGAATAACACATCAACCATGTTACCCAGAGATAGACAGGCTAGAATAACACATCAACCATGTTACCCAGAGATAGACAGGCTAGAATAACACATCAACCCTGTTACCCAGAGATAGACAGGCTAGAATAACACATCAACCCTGTTACCTATAGATAGACAGGCTAGAATAACACATCAACCCTGTTACCCAGAGATAGACAGGCTAGAATAACACATCAACCCTGTTACCCAGAGATAGACAGGCTAGAATAACACATCAACCCTGTTACCCAGAGATAGACAGGCTAGAATAACACATCAACCCTGTTACCCAGAGATAGACAGGCTAGAATAACACATCAACCCTGTTACCCAGAGATAGACAGGCTAGAATAACACATCAACCCTGTTACCCAGAGATAGACAGGCTAGAATAACACATCAACCCTGTTACCCAGAGATAGACAGGCTAGAATAACACATCAACCCTGTTACCCAGAGATAGACAGGCTAGAATAACACATCAACCCTGTTACCCAGAGATAGACAGGCTAGAATAACACATCAACCCTGTTACCCAGAGATAGACAGGCTAGAATAACACATCAACCCTGTTACCCAGAGATAGACAGGCTAGAATAACACATCAACCCTGTTACCCAGAGATAGCTAGGCTAGAATAACACATCAACCCTGTTACCCAGAGATAGACAGGCTAGAATAACACATCAACCCTGTTACCTATAGACAGACAGGCTAGAATAACACATCAACCCTGTTACCCAGAGATAGACAGGCTAGAATAACACATCAACCCTGTTACCCAGAGATAGACAGGCTAGAATAACACATCAACCCTGTTACCCAGAGATAGACAGGCTAGAATAACACATCAACCCTGTTACCCAGAGATAGACAGGCTAGAATAACACATCAACCCTGTTACCCAGAGATAGCTAGGCTAGAATAACACATCAACCCTGTTACCCAGAGATAGACAGGCTAAAATAACACATCAACCCTGTTACCTATAGACAGACAGGCTAGAATAACACATCAACCCTGTTACCCAGAGATAGCTAGGCTAGAATAACACATCAACCCTGTTACCCAGAGATAGACAGGCTAGAATAACACATCAACCCTGTTACCCAGAGATAGACAGGCTAGAATAACACATCAACCCTGTTACCCAGAGATAGACAGGCTAGAATAACACATCAACCCTGTTACCCAGAGATAGCTAGGCTAGAATAACACATCAACCCTGTTACCCAGAGATAGACAGGCTAGAATAACACATCAACCCTGTTACCCAGAGATAGACAGGCTAGAATAACACATCAACCCTGTTACCCAGAGATAGACAGGCTAGAATAACACATCAACCCTGTTACACAGAGATAGACAGGCTAGAATAACACATCAACCCTGTTACCCAGAGATAGACAGGCTAGAATAACACATCAACCCTGTTACACAGAGATAGACAGGCTAGAATAACACATCAACCCTGTTACCCAGAGATAGCTAGGCTAGAATAACACATCAACCCTGTTACCCAGAGATAGACAGGCTAGAATAACACATCAACCCTGTTACCCAGAGATAGACAGGCTAGAATAACACATCAACCCTGTTACCCAGAGATAGACAGGCTAGAATAACACATCAACCCTGTTACCCAGAGATAGACAGGCTAGAATAACACATCAACCCTGTTACCCAGAGATAGACAGGCTAGAATAACACATCAACCCTGTTACCCAGAGATAGACAGGCTAGAATAACACATCAACCCTGTTACACAGAGATAGACAGGCTAGAATAACACATCAACCCTGTTACCCAGAGATAGACAGGCTAGAATAACACATCAACCCTGTTACCTATAGATAGACAGGCTAGAATAACACATCAACCCTGTTACCCAGAGATAGACAGGCTAGAATAACACATCAACCCTGTTACCCAGAGATAGACAGGCTAGAATAACACATCAACCCTGTTACCCAGAGATAGACAGGCTAGAATAACACATCAACCCTGTTACCCAGAGATAGACAGGCTAGAATAACACATCAACCCTGTTACCCAGAGATAGACAGGCTAGAATAACACATCAACCCTGTTACACAGAGATAGACAGGCTAGAATAACACATCAACCCTGTTACCCAGAGATAGACAGGCTAGAATAACACATCAACCCTGTTACCCAGAGATAGACAGGCTAGAATAACACATCAACCCTGTTACCCAGAGATAGACAGGCTAGAATAACACATCAACCCTGTTACCCAGAGATAGACAGGCTAGAATAACACATCAACCCTGTTACCCAGAGATAGACAGGCTAGAATAACACATCAACCCTGTTACCCAGAGATAGACAGGCTAGAATAACACATCAACCCTGTTACCCAGAGATAGACAGGCTAGAATAACACATCAACCCTGTTACCCAGAGATAGACAGGCTAGAATAACACATCAACCCTGTTACCCAGAGATAGCTAGGCTAGAATAACACATCAACCCTGTTACCCAGAGATAGACAGGCTAGAATAACACATCAACCCTGTTACCTATAGACAGACAGGCTAGAATAACACATCAACCCTGTTACCCAGAGATAGACAGGCTAGAATAACACATCAACCCTGTTACCCAGAGATAGACAGGCTAGAATAACACATCAACCCTGTTACCCAGAGATAGACAGGCTAGAATAACACATCAACCCTGTTACCCAGAGATAGACAGGCTAGAATAACACATCAACCCTGTTACCCAGAGATAGCTAGGCTAGAATAACACATCAACCCTGTTACCCAGAGATAGACAGGCTAAAATAACACATCAACCCTGTTACCTATAGACAGACAGGCTAGAATAACACATCAACCCTGTTACCCAGAGATAGACAGGCTAGAATAACACATCAACCCTGTTACCCAGAGATAGCTAGGCTAGAATAACACATCAACCCTGTTACCCAGAGATAGACAGGCTAGAATAACACATCAACCCTGTTACCCAGAGATAGACAGGCTAGAATAACACATCAACCCTGTTACCCAGAGATAGACAGGCTAGAATAACACATCAACCCTGTTACCCAGAGATAGCTAGGCTAGAATAACACATCAACCCTGTTACCCAGAGATAGACAGGCTAGAATAACACATCAACCCTGTTACCCAGAGATAGACAGGCTAGAATAACACATCAACCCTGTTACACAGAGATAGACAGGCTAGAATAACACATCAACCCTGTTACCCAGAGATAGACAGGCTAGAATAACACATCAACCCTGTTACACAGAGATAGACAGGCTAGAATAACACATCAACCCTGTTACCCAGAGATAGCTAGGCTAGAATAACACATCAACCCTGTTACCCAGAGATAGACAGGCTAGAATAACACATCAACCCTGTTACCCAGAGATAGACAGGCTAGAATAACACATCAACCCTGTTACACAGAGATAGACAGGCTAGAATAACACATCAACCCTGTTACCCAGAGATAGCTAGGCTAGAATAACACATCAACCCTGTTACCCAGAGATAGACAGGCTAGAATAACACATCAACCCTGTTACCCAGAGATAGACAGGCTAGAATAACACATCAACCCTGTTACCCAGAGATAGACAGGCTAGAATAACACATCAACCCTGTTACCCAGAGATAGACAGGCTAGAATAACACATCAACCCTGTTACCCAGAGATAGACAGGCTAGAATAACACATCAACCCTGTTACCCAGAGATAGACAGGCTAGAATAACACATCAACCCTGTTACACAGAGATAGACAGGCTAGAATAACACATCAACCCTGTTACCCAGAGATAGACAGGCTAGAATAACACATCAACCCTGTTACACAGAGATAGACAGGCTAGAATAACACATCAACCCTGTTACCCAGAGATAGCTAGGCTAGAATAACACATCAACCCTGTTACCCAGAGATAGACAGGCTAGAATAACACATCAACCCTGTTACCCAGAGATAGCTAGGCTAGAATAACACATCAACCCTGTTACCCAGAGATAGACAGGCTAGAATAACACATCAACCCTGTTACCCAGAGATAGACAGGCTAGAATAACACATCAACCCTGTTACCCAGAGATAGACAGGCTAGAATAACACATCAACCCTGTTACCCAGAGATAGACAGGCTAGAATAACACATCAACCCTGTTACCCAGAGATAGACAGGCTAGAATAACACATCGACTCTGTTACCCAGAGATAGACAGGCTAGAATAACACATCAACCCTGTTACCCAGAGATAGACAGGCTAGAATAACACATCAACCCTGTTACCCAGAGATAGACAGGCTAGAATAACACATCAACCCTGTTACCCAGAGATAGACAGGCTAGAATAACACATCAACCCTGTTACCCAGAGATAGACAGGCTAGAATAACACATCAACCCTGTTACCCAGAGATAGACAGGCTAGAATAACACATCAACCCTGTTACCCAGAGATAGACAGGCTAGAATAACACATCAACCCTGTTACCCAGAGATAGACAGGCTAGAATAACACATCAACCCTGTTACCCAGAGATAGACAGGCTAGAATAACACATCAACCCTGTTACCCAGAGATAGACAGGCTAGAATAACACACCAACCCTGTTACCCAGAGATAGACAGGCTAGAATAACACATCAACCCTGTTACCCAGAGATAGCTAGGCTAGAATAACACATCAACCCTGTTACCCAGAGATAGACAGGCTAGAATAACACATCAACCCTGTTACCCAGAGATAGACAGGCTAGAATAACACATCAACCCTGTTACCCAGAGATAGACAGGCTAGAATAACACATCAACCCTGTTACCCAGAGATAGCTAGGCTAGAATAAAACATCAACCATGTTACCCAGAGATAGACAGGCTAGAATAACACATCAACCCTGTTACCCAGAGATAGACAGGCTAGAATAACACATCAACCCTGTTACCCAGAGATAGCTAGGCTAGAATAACACATCAACCCTGTTACCCAGAGATAGCTAGGCTAGAAGGGTTTTAACAGTTACATTGTGTTTGTTCATCGTGTGTATCTCCATGGGGGTGTGTGAAACTTACTCCTCAGCCTGAAGTGTCCCCATTTACGCCTGCGAATAGCCAGTGAATAGATTAGCTTTTTGCTTGGTGCAGACTGGTAAGGTGCTTCAGGAGGGCAGTCATGTGTGCTAGCAAGGCAGAGGTCCTGAGTCTAGTCCCCTTGAGTTTGAAAAACTGATTTTTTAAATTAAGTTGAACACGTGCTCTTTATGGCAGAATGTTACAATTAGGTGAATGTAATCGTTTTGTTTTTTTTTTCTTTTTTTTTGTTGACAATTTTGCACTATAAAATCGACTTTATTTCATGGAATGACCCAGGCATTATTACTGTCTCTTTAGATGTCAAGACTTCCTGGAAACAGACCAATGCAGAGCTCACTGTCAAACAGAGAAACACAGTGGGAAGTGAGGAACAAATCTGATCCACCTGTCAGATCAATTTCACTGATGACATGTAACACAGTGACACAGACTATCATTCATTTAACAATAAATCCATTTTCTGTAGTTGGTCATGGGATACTGTAAGATTATGTCCACTTCATCTACAGGTGACTTTGTTGAGCTTCACAATCAATGTTAAATACTTTCATGTGATTTGGACATGATGTGCGAAAAATGCTAATATCGATCCCATGACTTGGAATGGGATTTGTACCACAAATGCTAAACCGTTAGCATGTCGAAACAGTTCCAGGGAAACTAAACCAAAGCATGGATTGATGTCATACCTTGTCATTATAGATTGCTTACAGGGTAAGGAAACCAATTTGTCATTTTGGGTTCAGCTGTCCTGTCACGCCCTGGTCGAAGTATTTTGTGTTTTTCTTCATGTATTTGGTCAGGCCAGGGTTTTTGTATGTGGTGTGTAGCTTAGTGGGGTTGTAGCTTAGTGGGGTGTTCTAGGAAAGTCTATGGCTGTCTGAAGTGGTTCTCAATCAGAGGCAGGTGTTTATCGTTGTCTCTGATTGGGAACCATATTTAGGCAGCCATATTCTTTGGTTGTATTGTGGGTGATTGTCCTGAGTGTCTTGATGGCCTTGTTCGATGTTAGTTGACACATGTATAGGCTGTTTTCACTACGTTTATTGTTTTGTTGAGTTTGTGTTTATTCGCGTTTACGTTTGTTTAAATAAACATGGATCGCAATCGACACGCTGCAGTTTGGTCCGACTCTCCTTCACCATATGAAAACCGTGACATGTCCCTTTAAGCTGTATTTTATTTGACATTTTTCTCCGAGTCAGGTGAACTCGTGCATACCATTTCCATGTGTCTGCTTGCAGTATGAAGGACAGAAGGCTGTGTTTACACAACTGCCCTAAGAACCCAAATTCGATTTCCTTTCTAGATCCCTTTTTTTCTTACTGTCGTCACTCAGTTTACATGTGATCCATAGTTGATTTTTTTTCTGTTCACACATTAGGGAAAAGATCAGATATCAGGTATCAGATATGCAAACAATTGGCAAACGATCTGATTTAGGCTGCCTGTGTAAACGCAACCTTACGACCATGATTGACTATACAGCGATACTTTGCCCAACCACGCTAGCTTTGCTCATCATGTAATATAATAATAATAATAATAATAATAATATATAATAATAATATAATAATATAATAATATATATATATATATATATATATATATCATGTGGGTGCTAGCAAGCCGACAGCATGCCTGGTAGTGTGTTAGGTATGAATAGCCAATCCAGTAGGGTCTGGAAGCTATGGTGAGCTTCAATTGGTCAATCAAGCTACAATATTGCAACCATTTGCATAAAGCTCCTTAGTCCCACCCTGTTCACATGCCCTAGCCCGTGCTGGATTCGCCCAACAGTCCCCTGCCCGTTCTACCTCTCATTGCTTTCCTTCCATTGAAAACGAACGGGTTCCAATGTTTCATCGCACAACGTCATCCCTAGTCAATTCAGGTCGTTAGTGCATTCACACTGTACAAACACATCGCGCGGTGAAACATCAGAAGCTTCCAACCCTTACTGAATTGTCTGACAATGGCTGTCGAAACGTAGCACTACCTAGCTAGCTTGCTTGCTTGCTAGCACGAGGTTAGCGTGGCTAGGCGAGTGCCGCCTGTATAGTGTGATGCTCTGTTTGTCGATAGTTAGGCGAGAAAACGCTAACTTGCGTGACTGCGCTAGTTAGCATTGGTTCACAAAAAGACCTCGAACTTTCTTCATTCTGCACGCTGATACATAGACATGGTATCGAAAAATTAATCTCACAGTATCTCTTTAAGGTAATAATCAGACCTTAAATAGATTAACTAAATTTAGGAAGACTATTTTATGAAGGGGATAGGAGATTATATATAATCATGACCATAATACTACTCCTCCTAATACATCCAAGTACACTGGAACACGCTGCAGTGCAACTAAAAACAATGATGAAAAAAAGTAGCCATTTGTCATACTTGAGTAAAAGTGAAAGTCACCAGGTAAAATACTACATGAGTAAAAGTCTACAGGTATAGTTTTTTGAAAGGTTTTTAATTTTTTTAAATTGTACCCCTTTTTCTCCCCAATTTTGTGGTGTCCAATTGTTTAGTAGCTACTATCTTGTCTCATCGCTACTACTCCCGTACGGGCTCGGGAGAGACGAAGGTTGAAAGTCATGCGTCCTCCGATACACAACCCAACCAAGCCGAACTGCTTCTTAACACAGCGCCATCCAACCCGGAAGCCAGTCACACCAATGTGTCTGAGGAAACACCATGCACCTGGCAATCTTGGTTAGCGCACACTGCGCCCGGCCCGCCACAGGAGTCGCTGGTGCGCGACGAGACAAGGATTTCCCTACCGGACAAACCCTCCCTAGCCCGGTCCCGGTCGCAGCCGGTTACGACAGAGCCTGGGCACGAACCCAGAGTCTCTGATGGCACAGCTGGCGCTGCAGTACAGTAGGTATAGTTTTAAATGTACTTATGTATCCCAAAGTATATGAAATTGCTAAACTTTGTTTAAGTATGAAAGTAAAAGTATAAATAATTTCAAATTCCTGATATTATGCAAACGGCACGTTTTTTTATATACACTGCTCAAAAAAATAAAGGGAACACTTAAACAACACAATGTAACTCCAAGTCAATCACACTTCTGTGAAATCAAACTGTCCACTTAGGAAGCAACACTGATTGACAATACATTTCACATGCTGTTGTGCAAATGGAATAGACAAAAGGTGGAAATCCTAGGCAATTAGCAAGACACCCCCAATAAAGGAGTGGTTCTGCAGGTGGTGACCACAGACCACTTCTCAGTTCCTATGCTTCCTGGCTGATGTTTTGGTCACTTTTGAATGCTGGCGGTGCTTTCACTCCAGTGGTAATATGAGACGGAGTCTACAACCCACACAAGTGGCTCAAGTAGTGCAGCTCATCCAGGATGGCACATCAATGTGAGCTGTGGCAAGAAGGTTTGCTGTGTCTGTCAGCGTAGTGTCCAGAGTATGGAGGCGCTACCAGGAGACAGGCCAGTACATCAGGAGACGTAGAGAAGGCCGTATCAGGGCAACAACCCAGCAGCAGGACCGCTACCTCCGCCTTTGTGCAAGGAGGAGCAGGAGGAGCACTGCCAGAGCCCTGCAAAATGACCTCCAGCAGGCCACAAATGTGCATGTGTCTGCTCAAACGGTCAGAAACAGACTCCATGAGGGTGGTATGAGGGCCCGACGTCCACAGGTGGGGGTTGTGCTTACAGCCCAACACCGTGCAGGACGTTTGGCATTTGCCAAAGAACACCAAGATTGGCAAATTCCCCACTGGCGCCCTGTGCTCGTCACAGATGAAAGCAGGTTCACACTGAGCACGTGACAGACGTGACAGAGTCTGGAGACGCTGTGGAGAACGTTCTTCTGCCTGCAACATCCTCCAGCATGACCAGTTTGGCGGTGGGCCAGGCATGGTGTGGGGTGGCATTTCTTTGGGGGGCCGCACAGCCCTCCATGTGCTCGCCAGAGGTAGCCTGACTACCATTAGGTACCGAGATGAGATCCTCAGACCCCTTGTGAGACCATATGACCTGAGCCCTAGGACCATGCCCCAGGACTACCTGACATGATGACTCCTTGCTGTCCCCAGCCCACCTGGCCATGCTGCTGGTCCAGTTTCAACTGTTCTGCCTTACTATTATTTGACCATGCTGGTCATTTATGAACATTTGAACATCTTGGCCATGTTCTGTTATAATCTCCACCCGGCACAGCCAGAAGAGGACTGGCCACCCCACATATGCTCTCTCTAATTCTCTCTTTCTTTCTCTCTCTCGGAGGACCTGAGCCCAATGACCGTGCCCCAGGACGACCTGACATGATGACTCCTTGCTGTCCCCAGTCCACCTGACTGTGCTGCTGCTCCAGTTTCAACTGTTCTGCCTTGTTATTATTCGACCATGCTGGTCATTTATGAACATTTGAACATCTTGGCCATGTTCTGTTATAATGTCCACCCGGCACAGCCAGAAGAGGACTGGCCACCCCACATAGCCTGGTTCCTCTCTAGGTTTTTTCCTAGGTTTTGGCCTTTCTAGGGAGTTTTTCCTAGCCACCGTGCTTCTACACCTGCATTGCTTGCTGTTTGGGGTTTTAGGCTGGGTTTCTGTACAGCACTTTGAGATATCAGCTGATGTACGAAGGGCTATATAAATACAATTTGATTTGATTTGATTTTATATGCTGGTGCGGTTGGCCCTGAGTTCCTCCTAATGCAAGACAATGCTAGACCTCATGTGGCTGGAGTGTGTCAGCAGTTCCTGCAAGAGGAAGGCATTGATGCTATGAACTGGCCCGCCCGTTCCCCAGACCTGAATCCAATTGAGCACATCTGGGACATCATGTCTCGCTCCATCCACCAACGCAACGTTGCACCACAGACTGTCCAGGAGTTGGCGGATGCTTTAGTCCAGGTCTGGGAGGAGATCCCTCAGGAGACCATCCGCCACCTCCTCAGGAGCATGCCCAGGTGTTGTAGGGAGGTCATACAGGCACGTGGAGGCCACACACATTACTGAGCCTCATTTTGACTTGTTTTAAGGACATTACATCAAAGTTGGATCAGCCTGTAGTGTGGTTTTCCACTTTAATTTTGAGTGTGACTCCAAATCCAGACCTCCATGGGTTGATAAATTTGATTTCCATTGATCATTTTTGTGTGATTGTTTTGTCAGCACATTCAACTAGGTAAAGAAACAAGTATTTAATAAGAATATTTCAGCCATTCAGATCTAGGATGTGTTATTTTAGTGTACCCTTTATTTTTCCGAGCAGTGTATATCATTTTTATGGATATCCAGGGGCACACTCCAACACTTTAGAAACTAAGTTTGTGTTTAGTGAGTCCATCTGATCAGATAGAGGGGATGACCAGGGATGCTCTCTGTTTAGTGAGTCTACCTGATCAGATAGAGGGGATGACCAGGGATGTTCTCTGTTTAGTGAGTCCATCTGATCAGATAGAGGGGATGACCAGGGATGTTCTCTGTTTAGTGAGTCTACCTGATCAGATAGAGGGGATGACCAGGGATGTTCTCTGTTTAGTGAGTCCATCTGATCAGATAGAGGGGATGACCAGGGATGTTCTCTGTTTAGTGAGTCCACCAGATCAGAGACAGTAGGGATTACCAGGGATGTTCTCTGTTTAGTGAGTCCACCTGATCAGATAGAGGGGATTACCAGGGATGTTCTCCTGATAAGTGCATGAATTGGACTATTTTCCTGTCCTGCTAAGCATTTAAAATGTAACGAGTACTTTTTAAGGGAAAATGTATGGAGTAAAAAGTACATTATTTTCTTTAAGAATGTTGTGAAGTAAAAGTTGTAAAAAATATGAATAGTAAAGTACAGATACCCAAAAAAACAACGTAAGTAATACTGAACCAAAATACAAACTCAACATGCAAGACTGTCTAGGAAATCATATGAGGAAATCAGTCAATTGAAATAAATTCATGAAGCCCTAATCTATGGATTTCACATGATTGGAAATACAGATATGCATGTGTTGGTCACAGATACTTTAAAAAAAGGTAGGTGCGTGGACCAGAAAACCAGTAAGTATCTGGTGTGACCACCATTTGCCTCATACAGTGCAGTGCGACAGTTGTCCTTCACATAGAGTTGATCAGGCTGATTATGGCCTGAGGAATGTTGTCCCACTCCTTTTCAATGGCTATGCGAAGTTGGTGGATATTTGAGTGAACTGGAACACACTCGTTCGTACACGTCGATCCAGACCATGGGGTAGCTTATGCCTGCCCATACCATAACCCCACCGCCACCATGGGGCACTCTGTTCACGTTGAAATCAGCAAACCGCTCACCCACACGACGCCATACACATGGTCTGCGGTTGTGAGGCCGGTTGGACGTACTGCCAGATTCTCTAAAACGATGATGGAGGCGGTTTATGACAGAGAAAAGTACATTTAATTATCTGGAAACAGCTATGGGGGACATTCCTGCAGTCAGCATGCCAATTGCACGCTCCTTAAAAACCTGACACCTGTGGCATTGTGTTGTGTGACAAAACTGCACATCTTAGAGTGGCCTCTTATTGTCCCCAGCACAAGGTGCATCTGTGTAATGATGCATGCTGTTTAATCAGCTTCTTGATATGCCAGAGAAATGCTCACTAACAAATTTGTGCACAACATTTGCGAGAGATAAGCTTTTTTGTGCGTATTTTATTTCAGCTCATGAAACATGGGACCAACACTACACATGTTGTGTGTATATTGTTTTCAGTCTAGTACTTCAAAGTATTTAAAAAAAAAAGTGATTTACATCACAAAATGAAAGCATAGTACAGAGAACCACACCTGAATTTGAGGCCAAGTCTAATAATTTAAAACTTAAATCTGAGAGTCCTATTTTTATTACAGAGATAAGTCGATTTGCACATGCCTTAAATGGACGTAATATCCTGAGCTCGACGTGATTCAACCACAGACATACATTACAGTAACTGTAAGCACTCCATAACCTTATCCATTGCGTTCAGTGCAGTTCAGTTCAGAGTTCAGTGCAGACACAAGAGGGTCCCTGGCTGAATCCAGTAACACATTTGAACAGCCTCGTCATGTAAAAAATTAGGCTGTTCAATCACCATCCATTAAAATAAGCCAATTTGTCCAGAAATTATTTGTGCGTTGCGTAGGAATGCCTTAATATTGGGCAAATTCTCTTAATCTGTGCATGAAAGGGGAAGTCAGGGAATGTTAATAAGTCTTTATCTCTGTTTCTCTTGCCTGCGCAGTGCGTTTCACAAGTATGCATTATACTGCTGTATAACATAGTTAGGGAAACCAAGGTCTTGGCGTACTCAATGCAGATTCAGTTATCTGTCATCACGGACTTTGAGCTACCCAAAGTGTAACAACACACCATTCTGGCTGGCCCCTAATCATTCACCCCAACTGCAGTTGCACCTCGTAAGTAGCAGTCAATCTATCTCCCCTTCCTCTCATACCAAGGAGAGGGCTCAGCTAACACATCCCCTCCTCTCTCCTTCCTCTCTCCTTCCTCTCTTCTTCCTGCTCTCTCCTCTCTCCCTCCTCTATATTTCCTCTCTCCCTCCTCTATCTTTCCTCTCTCCCTCCTCTCTCCTTCCTCTCTCATTCCTCTCTCCGTTCTCTCTCCTTCCTCTCTCCCTCCTCTCTCATTCCTCTCTCCATTCTCTCTCCCTCTCTCATTCCTCTCTCCTTCCTCTCTCTCTGCCTCCCTTTGGACCACTGATGTCACCTCTGCTAGTCCAAATGTCTAATCTATCCTTGACAGACGGAACCAGCTGATCTCTCGGCCTTCACCCTGCCTCTGCTTCACTCTTTCTCTCCTTCCCTTAACCCCTCCCCCTTCACCTCCTCCTCTTTTCCTCACTCTATTCTTGGACATTCCCAAGAAAAGCAGCTGGAAGCTCCGCCAGTCCTGTCACATGAAGTTACAAACTAAATAAGGCTAGAGGAGGCATGTGTACTCCTCCCATCCATCCATTTCTCACTTCCCTACAGGAGATGGTTTAGTGGACTTACACATAGACCCCCCCACAGGAGTCTCTGTTGTATTTATAAGCAGGAGGGCAAAGAGTAGGACTACAAGAGGCAATATACTGTACCAAATCCATTATTATAATGTGTGGAGGAGTTGGTTTTTGTGCCTACAGCTGGGTTTCTATCTTGTCGAGACGCTCACCATATGTTTCTTTGCAAGAAAAGCCGATCCATGTATTGGTAGGATAAGTGGATGGATTTACAGATCAGCGTGAAGAAAACGTGTCGAATATTCTCTGTAGAGGAATATGTTTACATTTTTTCCTGAAATTCTGTTCAATATATCAGCTTTTATAAAAAATAAAAAATGTCATGTCACATTTGCATAACGTTCATTCCTGATTTGGATAGGATGTAAAGTGTGATGTAAAACCAGGGTAGTAGCCTACCTAACCTACCCATAACCCTCTGAGCCAACATGACCTCATCAGGGCAAGCAGGCTGGGTACCAGACTGATCCCTGCATTGCAATGACTGGTCTGACCCACCAAGGTATAGTCCCCACAGATAGTCCTGGAGACAAATAGTCCTGTAGGAAGGACACAGAGGTTCATTTGGAATTGGACCCAATAATCAAAATACAATGACAGATGTAGTAGTGGAACATATATCATTCTACCTCTTAGTTCTCTCATGTCCCTCTTAACTGGGAAATATGTCTTCTGACCTCAATGGGACTTAAATAAATTAGCGTTTGCATTTCATCACAACTCCATTAGCGAACTGAGAATTTGGGGCACAGATTGGGATGGATATATTTTTCTAGCGGTCACTGTTGAATGGATGCTGATAACATCTACTTTGTGGTTAAAAGGTGCCATCTAGGCATTCTTTACCAATTTCAATGTTGGAAGAAATCAATATTGGTGCTGCCGCAAATCCCAGAGAGAAAAAACGTTTATATGAATTGGATCGTTCCACGAATAGAATGCTTTTTTACGTTCCTTTGATATGTTGAAATTGTTCACCAATACTTCATTTAAAAAAAGCCTGTTATATTAAATGAAATGCCCTTTAAAATAAATCACATGGGAAATTCTATAAATCAGATTTTTTTTTTACATGAATAAAGACTTGATAAAGTATCATGTGTGTTAAAATGTCCCAAGTCATGTGTGTTAAAATGTCCCACGTCATGTGTTAAAATGTCCCACATCATGTGTTAAAATGCCCCACGTCATGTGTGTTAAAATGTCCCACGTCATGTGTGTTAAAATGTCCCACGTCATGTGTGTTAAAATGTCCCAAGTCATGTGTGTTAAAATGTCCCACGTCATGTGTTAAAATGTCCCACGTCATGTGTTAAAATGTCCCAAGTCATGTGTGTTAAAATGTCCCACGTCATGTGTTAAAATGTCCCACGTCATGTGTTAAAATGTCCCACGTCATGTGTGTTAAAATGTCCCACGTCATGTGTTAAAATGTCCCACGTCATGTGTGTTAAAATGTCCCACGTCATGTGTGTTAAAATGTCCCACGTCATGTGTGTTAAAATGTCCCAAGTCATGTGTGTTAAAATGTCCCAAGTCATGTGTGTTAAAATGTCCCACGTCATGTGTTAAAATGTCCCACGTCATGTGTGTTAAAATGTCCCAAGTCATGTGTGTTAAAATGTCCCACGTCATGTGTGTTAAAATGTCCCACGTCATGTGTTAAAATGTCCCACGTCATGTGTGTTAAAATGTCCCACGTCATGTGTGTTAAAATGTCCCAAGTCATGTGTGTTAAAATGTCCCACATCATGTGTTAAAATGTCCCACGTCATGTGTGTTAAAATGTCCCACGTCATGTGTGTTAAAATGTCCCAAGTCATGTGTGTTAAAATGTCCCACGTCATGTGTGTTAAAATGTCCCAAGTCATGTGTGTTAAAATGTCCCAAGTCATGTGTTAAAATGTCCCAAGTCATGTGTGTTAAAATGCCCCACATCATGTGTGTTAAAATGTCCCAAGTCATGTGGGACATGGAGGTTTGAACCCTCTTAACCCCAAAAGGTTTCGGGGTTAAGCTCTAGTTATTTCTGTTGCTTTGAAGATGATCCATTATGTTACCGTGTGTAACGCTCGTCTGAAGAAGAGGACCAAAGCGCAGCACATGTTCATGATAATTTATTCAAACTCAACACTGAAACAAAGTAGAACAAAAAAACCAAACAGTTCTGTCTGGTGCAGACACAAAACAACTACCCACAAAACACAGGTGGGGAAACAGATGCCTAAGTATGATTCCCAATCAGAGACAACGATAGACAGCTGCCTCTGATTGAGAACCATACCCGGCTGTCACGCCCTGGTCGAGGTATTTTGTGTTTATCTTCATTTATTTGGTCAGTCCAGGGTGTGGCATGGGGTTTTTGTATGTGGTGTGTAGATAGTGGGATTGTAGCTTAGTGGGGTGTTCTAGTTAAGTCTATGTCTGTCTGAAGTGGTTCTCAAACAGAGGCAGGTGTTTATCGTTGTCTCTGATTGGGAACCATATTTAGGCAGCCATATTCTTTGTGTGTTTCGTGGGTGATTGTCCTTAGTGTCCTTGTTCCTGTCGCTGTGTTAGTTTACACAAGTATAGGCTGTTTCGGTTTTCATTACGTTCTTTGTTTTGTAGTGTTTGTAATTGATTTGTGCTTTACGTTTGTTTATTAAACATGGATCGCAATCTACACACTGCATTTTGGTCCAACTCTCCTTCACCACAAGAGAACCGTTACACCGGCCAAACAAACAGAAATAGAAAACATAGAACTAAAGAAACTAGAATGCCCACCCTAGTCACACCCTGGCCTAAAATAGAGAATAAAAGCCTCTATTGCCAGGGCGTGACAACGTGATCAGTGATTCATTTACATTTGTCCCTCATTTTAAGGTAAACATGAACTGAACTCTTGTTTAAATATTACTTTTTATTTTTTTATTCCAAAGAAACATTGAACAAGTTTAAATTTTTAATATCACATGCGCAAGTAGGGTAAAATGCGTTTCTTGCAAACTCAAAACCCAACAATGTAATAATCAATGACAATGTAATACTAGACAAAACACATGCGAAAAAAGAAGACATATGAAGAACATAATAACTAAGTAAGTAAGAATACTATATACAGGGTCAGTTAATACCATACTATATACAGGGTCAGTTAATACTGTAATGACCTGACTAGATCATAAATGAACAATTGTCCAGACAGAGGCTTGAGTTTACGAATTGACGGTTTATTACACCAACCTTACACAGGCTACTGTTTGGGCCGTAGCACACGCCAAATAGATGACAGATAACCCACAAGCCAATCGTGACCTTCTCTTGTGAAACCCAGACGTAAGAGAGAGAGAACAAAGGCTGAACCTGGTCTTAACTTCCAATGCTCCACCCCCCTGCCCAACCCCCCTCCACGCCACTCCGCCAACCACCAGGATGCCCGGCATCAGAACATTCCAGGCATTCCCGTGATTGGCAGATAGCAGGTTGATTGACAGGTCGGACCCGCGAACACCGGGTACTGGTCAGTACAACACAACCACCTCCTAGCCTAACACATAACACACAGCTGTCTGTGCGGGTCGCTACACAGCCCCCCCACCACAAAGTCCCTCGTCCCCGAGGGAACAAACAAAGTCTCTGAAGCGACCCGGAGGTCTCCTTTGCCTGCGTGGCCGTGATGGTCGCAGAGTGCCCCTCTGGGACCCAGGGGATGAAGGCAGGGATATGGGTGACAAGGAAGCGGGAACGGGTAATACAGTCCGTGGCTCTGGGGAACCACGCGGTGACACAGGGGGGGAGACAGGGGGAGTGGGCTGTCTGGAGCCTTGTCTGCGGCACCTGAGGGTGGGTGCCTGGAGAATGTCATTGCCAGAGAGGGGAATTGTGGGGGTTCCTGGGGTTTGGGGAGAAGAGGCCCCTCTGTATGGGGCTAACCTGTCCCGGTGCAGTGCCACCTTTCTCCCCCTGGGAGGAAGCTGCACCCGGTACACAACCTCCCCTACCCTCTCCAGGACACTGCAGGGTCCCACCCAGTGACTGTCCAACTTGGGGCATCTGCCTTTTTTCGTTAGGGGCTGTAGACCCAGACCAGCTCCCCAGCCACAAAGTGCCTTCCCCGGGTGTGCACGTCATAGTTCCTTTTCTGCCTCACACCTGCATTCACCAGCTGCTCTCTGGCGAAGGTGTGGGCTGTCTCCAGGCGGTCCTGGAGTCTCCGGGCATACTCCGGCCCCGGAGGAACATGAGGGCTATCCAGGGGCCGACCAAACGCCATCTCCGCAGGGGTGCGGATCTCTCTCCCCAGCATGAGGAGGGCAGGCGTGCAGGAAGTGGAGTCTTGGACAGCGGAGCGGCATGCCATGAGGACCATAGGCAGGTGCTTGTCCCAGTCACGCTGGTGTTTGGAAGAGACGATGGCCAGCTGCTGTCCAAGCGTTTTGTTGAAGCGCTCCACAAGGCCATCACTTTGAGGATGGAGAGGAGTAGTGCGGGTCTTGTGCATACCCAGCCTCTCACACATGGTGGCGAACACACGGGACTCAAAGTTTCTGCCTTGGTCGCTGTGGATGGACTCCGCAGCTCCAAACCTGCTGAACATCCCCGCTGTCAGGGCGTCGACGATGGTCTCTGCCTCCTGGTCAGGCAGAGCATAGGCCTCGGGCCATTTTGTGAAATAGTCCATGGCCGTGAGCACCCAGCGGTTTCCAAGGTCTGTGGTGGGGAACGGCCCAACTACATCCACTCCCAACCTCTCCATGGGAGCCCCCACTGGGAACTGTTGGAGATGAGCATGAGAGCGGCCCGGGGGGCCCTTTCTCGCTGTGCAGTTGTCACAGCGGCGACAAAAGTCCTCCACATCCCTCTTGTGCTGCCCCCAGTAGAAGCCCTGACGGAGACGGCGCAGTGTTTTTGTGACCCCAAAGTGTCCAGTCCCCACCCCCCATGAGTACTCTGGAGCACAGCCTCCCGCAATGCTTTTGGGACCACCACCTGCCACCTCTCCTCTCCCGTAGCTGACTCCTTCCATGCCCGCTGTAGCACGCCATCAGCCAGCCGCAGTCTCTCAAACTTCGACCACAACCCTTTGGTCGCGAGTGAGAGCGCTGTCACCTCTTCCCATGGTGGCCTCACCTGCGCCTCTACCCACTGTAGCACTGGCTGTAGGTCTGTGTCCCGTCCCTGCTGCTGCCGCCATTCAGCCACGTCGACAGTCTGCAGCTCACAGCAGACAGGCCCGCTCGCCCGACACACTGTGGCACAGACACCCTCCTCTGCCCGCAGCTCTCTCTCCCGTCCCTCTCTCCGTTCACAGTGGCGGCAGCCGTCTGCAGTACAGGGCCGACGGGACATGGCGTCGGCGTTGGAGTGGCGTGCCCCTGCCCTGTGCACCACCGTGAAGTCATACGGCTGAAGCTCCTCCAACCAGCGTGCCACCTGCCCCTCTGGCTCTCTGAAAGACATGAGCCACTGGAGAGCAGAGTGGTCAGTCCTTACAGTAAAGGGCAGACCACCCAGGTAGTACTTGAAGTGTTTGACGGAAGCCACAACAGCCAAGAGCTCCCGCCGGGTGACACAGTAGCGGCGCTCATGTTTGTCAAATGTTTTGCTGAAGTACGCCACCACTCTCTCCCCTCTGGCCCCACCTGGGCCAGCACCCCACCCATGCCCACATTGCTCGCGTCTGTGTCCAGGATAAAGGGCAAGGTGAGGTCAGGGGGGCGAGCACGGGGGCCTCGATCAGTGCACATTTGAGGGTGTTGAACGCCTCCTCACACTCCACTGTCCAAGTGAAAGCCTTGTCCTTCGGCAGCAGGCGGTTCAGTGGAGCAGCAACGCTTGAGAAGCCCCGTACAAACCTCCTGTAGTACGAGGCCAGGCCCAGGAAGCTCTTCAGCTGACGCTGGTCGGTGGGGGTGGGCCAGTCTCTGACAGCCCCTACCTTGTCCTCCATGGTGCTGATCCCCTCCTTCCCCACTCGGTGGCCCAAGAAGGACACCTCTCTCCTCATGAAGTGGCACTTCTCGGGGTGGAGCTTCAGACCTGCGGCAGCCACCCTCTCCAGCACACGCCGTAGCGCCCCCAGGGCTGACTGGAAGGAGCTGCCATGGGCCAGGATGTCATCGAGGTATACCAGACACTGATGTCGGGGATGCCATCCAGCACCCTGTCCATCAAACGCTCAAAAGTAGCTGGAGCGTTGCACAGGCCAAAGCACAGGACCTTGAACTGCCAGTGTCCTCTGTTAGTGGAGAACGCAGTTTTGGCTCTGGCCTCTGGGGAGAGGGGCACCTGCCAGTAGCCACTGCGGAGGTCTAGTGAGGAGAACCAGGAGGACCCCTAACCAGGTCCAGCGACTCATCGATACGTGGTATGGGGTATGAGTCCTTCCTGGTTACCTCATTCAGCCGCCTGTAGTCCGCACAGAACCTCAGCTTGCCCCCTTCTTCGGAACCATGACGACTGGCGCCGCCCAGGGGCTGTCTGAGGGCTCAATGAAGTCTGCCCGCTGCATCTCCAACACAGCCTTGTCTGCCGCCTCCTGGCGTGCCAGCGGGATACGGCGGGGACGCATCTTGATGGGTCGAGCATCACCTGTGTCGATCTCATGCTGCACCAGATGAGTCTGACCCACCTCTTCCTCACTCAACGCAAAGCTGTCTCTGAATTCAAACAGCAACTGCCACAACCGTTCCTGCTGCTCAGGGTCAAGACCAACACAGTTCCTCCCCATATCTCCCTCACTGCAGACAGTGTCCTCTCCTCTCCCATCTGGGGTAGCTGGGCTGGGGGTGCGGCCCGGGCTCACAGAGGGCTGTGTCATGGAGGTAGCTGGGGGAATGTAACACACCGCCGTAGGTGACAGGGGGACTGGGGAAAAGTCACACACAGCTGTGGGGGAGGGGGTGCAGCCATGAGTCTCTGCTGCTTTAACTGTTGGAGTAAAGGGTTTGTTGGGTTGAGTGAATGTGACATTAGGGGGGGCCATGGTGACTTCCGTCCCTCCCTGGAAGCTCAGTGTGCCCCTATTTAGGTCTAATTGGCAGCCTGTGCTCCTAAGAAAGTCCAACCCCAGGATACAAGGGTCCTGCACAGCCGCCACCCACACAGGATGACGCACAGTCCTGCCCCCTACTGTCAGAGTCATTATTCCCTTCCCTTTCATGGGTGCCAGCTCACCTGTGACTGTGCGGAGCTGCACAGTTGTAGGCTCACACTGAGTCCAACCTGGCACAATATCTGGCCTCACCAGGGTTACTGTGGACCCAGTGTCCACCAGGGCGGAGCAGGGCACCCCCTCCACAGTGACAGGGACATGACAAAAGTCCCCAACACAGGTCCGGCCCACCACAACAACAGGCTCCATCCGCTTGCCCTCGTCTGCTTCTGGGGGAAGTGGAGCCTTGCTTCCCCGTCTGTGCCGGTGGGCTCCTCCTGAAGATGATGGTGGTTGGGATAGAAAGCCAGGGTCCGCACTACCCGGTCTATGCGGACCCCGAGCCGTTTCCCTGAGCTCTGGGGGACATGGGGCAATCTCGGCGCAGATGGCCTGGCTGGCCACAACCCCAGCAGACCCTGGGACCAGGGCGTGTGTTTCGTTCCGCCTGTAGCGACACAGCACGAATGAGTTTTGTCATTTCGGCCACCCAAGCAGGCTTTTCCGGCTCCGGGCTGCTCTGCCCCCAGCTCGCACAGAGGGTGTGTCTCCCTGCACCCCCACCAAAGCCCCAGCTGAAGCCCCAGCCCACACCAGCTCCCTCTCCAAAGCCATCTCCAAGGCTGTCTGCAATGACTCAGGATGAGCCAGCTGGGTCTGTATGCGCAGCTCCGTAGGAGAGAGCGCCTGTATGAACTGGTCCCGTGCTAGCTCGCTCTGCACGGAGGGGGCATGTGAGCATATGCCCGCCGAGAGAGGCTCTCAATGTCATTAGCTAGCACCCGTAGAGGCTCTCCAGGCTGCCTGCGTCTATTACTCAGTTCGGAGCGCAGTAGCCCGGGCTGTACACACTGTCCATAGCGCCTCCTCAGTGCTCCCACTAAAGCCCCATAATCATGCCTGTCCTCGGGGCTAATCAATATCAAACAGGCCAGAGCTTCATCCGTGAGGCATAAAGCCAACTGCAGTGCCCTTTCTTCATCCGACCACCCCTAAAATGAGCTAACAGTTCAAACTGAGCATGAAAAGCTTCCCAATCCGCCTTACCGGAATACTTCGGGGTCTTAACAGATACGGACGCAGCCGGGAACTGGGCGCCGCCATGTTTGTTTACATCCTGAGCCCCAGATTCCTCGTCACGCCGCGTCGACGTCACCACTTCGGTCCGCCCACCAGAATCCGCGCGAAATACATTCGACGAAGCACTCATGCCCGCTTCAGCCGCCATCGCTCTAACGTCCTCCCCCAAGCGGCCTCTGCGCTCCGACGCCCTGGCGATCTCCTCAGACAGAGCCCCGACGTCCATTCACACGCACCTCCTTGGCCATAATCGTCCCCTACCTCCACCTTCACTTTCGGATTCCCTCGAAGCATTTTCAATCCCCGTTCTCCCCTACGGTAGCTAGCCACATAAGTCAGCTAGCTAGCTGGCTAACTTGTATCAACGTTTTTACTTCTGACACCAATGTAATGACCTGACTAGATCATAAATGAACAATTGTCCAGACAGAGGCTTGAGTTTACGAATTGACGGTTTATTACACCAACCTTACACAGGCTACTGTTTGGGCCGTAGCACACGCCAAATAGATGACAGATAACCCACAAGCCAATCGTGACCTTCTCTTGTGAAACCCAGACGTAAGAGAGAGAGAACAAAGGCTGAACCTGGTCTTAACTTCCAATGCTCCACCCCCCTGCCCAACCCCCCTCCACGCCACTCCGCCAACCACCAGGATGCCCGGCATCAGAACATTCCAGGCATTCCCGTGATTGGCAGATAGCAGGTTGATTGACAGGTCGGACCCCGCGAACACCGGGTACTGGTCAGTACAACACAACCACCTCCTAGCCTAACACATAACACACAGCTGTCTGTGCGGGTCGCTACAATACCATACTATATACAGGGTCAGTTAATACCATACTATATACAGGGTCAGTTAATACCATACTATATACAGGGTCAGTTAATACCATACTATATACAGGGTCAGTTCAATACCATACTATATACAGGGTCAGTTAATACCATACTATATACAGGGTCAGTTAATACCATACTATATACAGGGTCAGTTAATACCATACTATATACAGGGTCAGTTAATACCATACTATATACAGGGTCAGTTAATACCATACTATATACAGGGTCAGTTAATACCATACTATATACAGGGTCAGTTAATACCATACTATATACAGGGTCAGTTAATACCATACTATATACAGGGTCAGTTAATACCATACTATATACAGGGTCAGTTAATACCATACTATATACAGGGTCAGTTAATACCATACTATATACAGGGTCAGTTAATACCATACTATATACAGGGTCAGTTCGATACCATATTAACAATGTGCAGGGATGCTAGTGATGTGATGGAGGTAGATATGTATAGGGGGGACTAGGCAACAGGATATAAGATGACCAGAGTAGCAGCAGCTTGTATTTGAGTGTGTTTGTGTGTAGAGTCAGTATAAATCAAATCAAAGTGTATTTGTCACGTGTGCCGAAACACCACAGGTACAGTGAAATGCTCTAACCAATAGTGCAAAAAAGGTATTAGGTGAACAATAGGTAAGTAAAGAAATAAAACAACAGTAAAAAGACAGTGGAAAATAACAATAGTGAGGCTATATACAGTAGTGAGGCTATATACAGTAGAGAGGCTATATACAGTAGACAGGCTATATACAGTAGACAGGCTATATACAGTAGAGAGGCTATATACAGTAGTGAGGCTATATACAGTAGAGAGGCTATATACAGTAGAGAGGCTATATACAGTAGAGAGGCTATATACAGTAGTGAGGCTATATACAGTAGTGAGGCTATATACAGTAGAGAGGCTATATACAGTAGAGAGGCTATATACAGTAGTGAGGCTATATACAGTAGAGAGGCTATATACAGTAGTGAGGCTATATACAGTAGAGAGGCTATATACAGTAGTGAGGCTATATACAGTAGAGAGGCTATATACAGTAGAGAGGCTATATACAGTAGTGAGGCTATATACAGTAGTGAGGCTATATACAGTAGAGAGGCTATATACAGTAGAGAGGCTATATACAGTAGTGAGGCTATATACAGTAGACAGGCTATATACAGTAGACAGGCTATATACAGTAGTGAGGCTATATACAGTAGTGAGGCTATATACAGTAGACAGGTTGATTGCACTGTGCCAATGATTTTTCTGAAGGTAACCCTTTTCGGTCATAACCATGCAGTTGTTTCTTTTAAATGAATGTAGAGAGGCTATATACAGTAGTGAGGCTATATACAGTAGACAGGCTATATACAGTAGAGAGGCTATATACAGTAGAGAGGCTATATACAGTAGAGAGGCTATATACAGTAGTGAGGCTATATACAGTAGAGAGGCTATATACAGTAGTGAGGCTATATACAGTAGTGAGGCTATATACAGTAGTGAGGCTATATACAGTAGAGAGGCTATATACAGTAGAGAGGCTATATACAGTAGAGAGGCTATATACAGTAGTGAGGCTATATACAGTAGAGAGGCTATATACAGTAGTGAGGCTATATACAGTAGAGAGGCTATATACAGTAGAGAGGCTATATACAGTAGAGAGGCTATATACAGTAGTGAGGCTATATACAGTAGTGAGGCTATATACAGTAGTGAGGCTATATACAGTAGAGAGGCTATATACAGTAGTGAGGCTATATACAGTAGAGAGGCTATATACAGTTGAGAGGCTATATACAGTAGTGAGGCTATATACAGTAGAGAGGCTATATACAGTAGAGAGGCTATATACAGTAGAGAGGCTATATACAGTGGTGAGGCTATATACAGTAGAGAGGCTATATACAGTAGAGAGGCTATATACAGTAGAGAGGCTATATACAGTAGACAGGCTATATACAGTAGACAGGCTATATACAGTAGAGAGGCTATATACAGTAGACAGGCTATATACAGTAGACAGGCTATATACAGTAGACAGGCTATATACAATAGAGAGGCTATAACAGTAGAGAGGCTATATACAGTAGAGAGGCTATATACAGTAGAGAGGCTATATACAGTAGACAGGCTATATACAGTAGAGAGGCTATATACAGTAGAGAGGCTATATACAGTAGACAGGCTATATACAGTAGACAGGCTATATACAGTAGACAGGCTATATACAGTAGAGAGGCTATATACAGTAGAGAGGCTATATACAGTAGACAGGGTATATACAGTAGACAGGGTATATACAGTAGACAGGCTATAACAGTAGCGAGGCTATATACAGTAGACAGGCTATATACAGTAGACAGGCTATAACAGTACCGAGGCTATATACAGTAGACAGGCTATATACAGTAGACAGGCTATATACAGTAGACAGGCTATATACAGTAGACAGGCTATATACAGTAGACAGGCTATAACAGTAGCGAGGCTATAACAGTACCGAGGCTATAAAAGTACGAGGCTATACACAGACACCGGTTAGTCAGGCTGACTGAGGTAGTATGTACATGTAGATATGGTTAAAGTGACTAGAGTAGCAGTAGCGTAAAAGAGGGGTTGGTGGGTGGTGGGACACAATGCAGATAGTCTGGTTAGCCAATGTGCACTGGTTGGTCGACCCAATTGAGGTAGTATGTACATGAATGTATAGTTAAAGTGACTATGTATATATGATAAACAGAGAGTAGCAGCAGCATAAAAGAGGGGTTGGGGGGGGGGGCACACAATGCAAATAGTCCGGGTAGCCATTTGATTACATGTTCAGGAGTCTTATGGCTTGGGGGTAAAAACTGTTGAAAAGCCTTTTTGTCCTAGACTTGGCACTCCGGTGCCGCTTGCCATGCGGTAGTAGAGAGAGCAGTCTATGACTGGGGTGGCCGGGGTCTTTGACAATTTTTAGGGCCTTCCTCTGAGTGGGTATGTGAGTGGGTGTGTTTGTGTCAGTATAAATGTATGGGCACATTATGTGTGAGTGAGAAGATGATGGAGTGAGTGTGTGTGAGTGTGTATGGCCCTGTGTTAGTGTGTAGGGCCCTGTGAGTGTGTAATTGCCCTGTGAGTTTGTAGGGCCCTGTGAGTTTGTAAGGCCCTGTGAGTTTGTAGGGCCCTGTGAGTTTGTAGGGGCCTGTGAGTGTGTAAGGCCCTGTGACTGTGTAGGGCCCGTGACTGTGTAGGGCCTTGTGAGTGTGTGGGGCCCTGTGACTGTGCAAGGCCCTGTGACTGTGTAAGGCTCTGTGAGTGTGTAGGGCCCTGTGAGTTTGTAGGGCCCTGTGAGTTTGTAGGGCCATTTGACTGTGTAAGGCCCTGTGAGATTGTAGGGCCCTGTGAGTGTGTAAGGCCCTGTGAGTTTGTAGGGTCCTGTGTGTTTGTAGGGCCTTATAACTATGTAAGGCCCTGTGAGTTTGTAGGGTCCTGTGTGTTTGTAGGGCCTTATAACTATGTAAGGCCCTGTGAGTTTGTAAGGACCTGTGAGTTTGTAGGGCCCTGTGAGTTTGTAAGGGCCTGTGACTGTGTATAGAGAGAGTGCAAAAGGTCAATAAAGATTCAAGGTTTATTCAGATAATCCGTTTAGGTATTTTGTTAGCTATTTATCAGTCTTGGGGATAGAAGATGTTCAAGAGCCTGTTGGGCCAGACTTGATGCACCGGTACCACTTGCCGTGCGGAAGCAGAGAGACCAGTCTATAGCTTGGGTGGTTGGAGTCTTTAACAATTTTCAGGGCTTTCCTACCACACAGCCTGATACAGATGTCCTGGAAGGCAGGGAGCTCAGCCCCAGTGATGTACTGGGCTGTCCGCACCACCCTCTGTATCGCAATGCAATGGAGGGCGGTGCTATTGGGTGAACAAGGAGTACAGGATGGGACTGAGCACGCACCCCTGAGGAGTCCCCGTGTTGAGGGTCAGCGTGGCGGAGGTGATATTGCCTACCCTCACCACCTGGGGTTGGCCCATCAGGAAGTCCAGGATCCAGTTGATGATTGAAGCTTGATGATGAGCTTTGAGGGGACAATGATGTTGAACCCTGAGCTGTATTGAATGAACAGCATTCTCACATCGGCAGGGTAGCCTAGTGGTTAGAGTGTTGGACTAGGAACCGGAAGGTTGCAAGTTCAACTCCCCGACCTGACAAGGTACAAATCTGTCGTTCTGCCCCTGAACAGGCAGTTAACAACTGTTCCTAGGGGGGAAAATAAGAATTTGTTCTTAACTGACTTGCCTAAAGGTTAAATAAATAAAAAATAAACTTATCTCGATGGGTGAGGGCAGTGTCGAGAGCATTTGAGATTGTGTCATCTGTGGATCTGTTGTGGCGTTATGAAAATTGGAGTGGGTCTGGGATGATGGAGTTAATGTTTTCCATAACCATCCTCTCAAAGCACTTCATGATTACAGAACTGAGTGCTACAGGGCAGTAGTCATTGTGGCATGAAGCCTTAGAGTTCTTGGGGACAGTGATGATGGTGGTCATCTTAAAACATGTGGGGATGACAGACTGGGACAAGGAGACGTTGAACATTACCATGAATACGCCTGCTAGCTGTTCTGCTCTGAGAACGAGCCCTGGAACACTGTGGGGCCCAGCGGCCTTGCGGGTGTTGACCTGATTAAAGACCCAGTTCCGGGCCCCTCAGAGAGCGAGATCACCCAAACCTCTGAGTCGGTGACGGCCCTCACACCTGTAACGATGTTGTTATTGTCAAAGAGTGCATAAAATGCATTGTCTTCGTCTGGTGTCGTTGGGCAGATTACAGCTGGGTCTTCCTTTGTAATGGACTGTAGCCCCTGCTACATGTGGTGGCCATCGGAGCCTGTGTAATATGATTCCACCTTACTTCTATATTGTCCTTTTGACCGTTTGATGACTTTGCGGAGGTCGTAGCGGGACTTCTTGTACTTATTCCTGTCCTCTGCCGTAGCCTCTGCCTTGTCTGCGGTAGCCCTGTCCTTTAGTTAAGAGCAAACCTCGATGTTAATCCAGGGCTTTTGATTGGGAAAACAGCAA